>NC_056744.1:818153132-818173132 GCF_019279795.1 Protopterus annectens
CTTTCCCACATGTTCCCATACATCCTTTAAACATTTCAGGGTTGAATGGATGATATTACCAGGGACATCAACAAAATGAATCCAAACAAGAAGAGAAATATTTAAGTGTTAAATTAATGTCATAAAGTATCTCTTCATTCTCAAGAGCCTTCATTCCAGACCAACTCAGGTATAAATAATTATGGCATTTCTTAAGCAATGTCATTGTTATACATTTTCAACCAAACTAGTTCTGGAACTAAGGTTCCCTTTCTCAGCCATGGTTTGTATTTATAGTTATAAAATAGTAGGGGGGGCTATTGTAATTCTGCCATCTGACTGGTTATTCCATTAATGCCAAAACAAGGAAACCTACACTAAAGGTGACAAAAAGAGATGGATTATCAAGGAGAAGAGGGTACGGAGGAAAGAAAAATGAATGTAAGGAAATGGATAGCAGAACTTAGGAAGGTGCAGACACGTTGGCCCAAACCTGTAGCTGGCCAAAATAAGCAACAGGTAAAAGTGTAGGGGTTGAAGTAGGTAAGTAAGAAGTTGGAGATTACCAGGACTGAGGCAGAGCTGAGGAGAAGAAAAGTAACATGATAGAAGGAAGTTATAGTATGTAAACAGTGACAAGGTCATCAGAGGAGCTGACTGAGGTAGCAGAGTTACAAACATGCAGAGGATAGCAGAGGTTTGTACAATATTCTTTGCAGTGTTGTATGTAGCAAGCAAATTATCACAAGGTGAGAAAGACATGTAAACTGCTGAAGATTTTTGAATGCAGGATGATAAGTAAGAGTGAAAGGAATGTGCTAGAAAGATGTATTTAAGATCAATTTGCCTTCTGTATGATTGTGAACAAGTCACATAGACAGAAAGTGCTCACAGGACTCTCCTAGAAAGGGTCACTGTCTAGAAGACTTACCTGATTAAAAAATAAATATAATTTAAAAAATAAAAAAGAAGCAGCTGGAGGCCGGGATGGCTTGGAAATGGATTACTACAAGATGATTGGACAGAAAGGGCAGAACGCTTTGTGGAAGAAGTACATGATATTTTAACAGTGGGTGGATATGCAAATCCTGCAGAGAATCACGACAGTCATGTTACTCAAGAGGCAAGAAGCATAGGATGGCCCTGAATATCATATGCAAAAATATTTGCAAGGGTATTTGTAGCCAGATTAGAGGACATGTTGAGTAATTTGGTGAAGGAGGGGGTAGATTGGTTCTATGAGAGAAGGTCATCTACAGATCACTGGAGAAAGCTGATGAAATTTTATGGACTGAGTGGAAATGGAGACATGAGAAGTGTATGGAGTGGTATTAATTCATTGTGAAACCATGAGAAACTATAGAATTGATATTTTATAGAAGAAGGTTTGTGAAAAGTACATCTGGATAAATGTATCATTAGTGGGTTTAAGGCATTATATAAAGAAACAGATAGAGAATGGCAGTCAACACAGTGAGATATAGAGAAGTGGAAGAAGACAAAGAGATGAACTAAGGATGTCCCCTGTCCCCATATCCTTTTGTATTACTTACGAAAGTTCTAACTAGACAATTGATGGATGGACTGTTTGCCATTGTACAAAAATGTAGGAGGATGAAAATCTGAATTTAACTTCTTTGCAGATAATTGTATGGTTTTGCTTGGGATTGCTAAGATAGTTACTTAACAATGTTAGGGTGTTTTTTTTTTTTCTTTTTTTTTTTAAAACAGGTTTATTGTTTTAACATACAAGAGAAATATCATAACAATTTTATACAAGTAATTAAAAATAGATATGATTATAACATTCAACAAAACAACTAAAGTATTTACAAAGACATCCACAACAATCAGATCAATTAATTAAACTAAAATACCATGCTATTGAAATTAGGATTTTTTTAACAAATTTTGTAAATTATCCCATACAATATAATAAGATGTTTTTCTAGTTGTTCTTGACCTAATTGTGTTTATTTCCATATGGCACACTATATTCATAACATTTTTAAATTCATTGAACGAAGGAGGTGTATCTGAAATCCAATTTCTGGTTATTATTTTTCTAGCCACTGCTAAAATAGACCATAACAAGGGAAGCTTAACCTTTTTAACACTTTGAGGTACAGGTGTGTTGAATAATATAAGAGATTTAGAAATAATGAAATTATCTGTAAAAAGAGCCTGCAAAAATTCATTAACTGATTTCCAGTATTCTTTTAATTTTATACAGTCATAAAACATATGAGCCCAGTCAGCATTAATTTCTACATTACATCTCTTACATAGATTATCTTTATTATTTATTTTACTCATCATCAAAGGTGTATAAAAGATCTATGTAAAATTTCCATGTATAAAGTCTCCAGACAATGGAAGACGTAGTTCTATAGGCAGATTCCAATATATATTGTTTATCTTGTTGATTTGGTGGGTCCCCATTAATAGAAGTGAAATAATTCCAGTATGTATCTACACTGTAAAAAGTTTCTTGTCTGATAATTTTATGTATGTATGAAAGTTTACCTTTATCAGAAACTTTATGTTGTAAATTTAATATCAAGTAATCAATCAGTGTTGGAATAGATTCTTTAACTGTTATAGACATTAGATCTGTTCTATCAATGAGATGTTGTCTAAAGGTCTGAACCTCTAACCAGCAAGTTTCTCTTAGATCAAATTCTTGTTTTAAGAAATCTAGATTTTTAACTTTATTATCAGATATCAACTGATACCAGTACTTTAGATCATTATCTATAGCTAAATGAGTTCCTTCAGAAGTAGATAACAAAAGCATACCCTGAGTATACATTATAGGGAATATAATAAAATTCCATTCCCTATACTTAGGGTGCATGAATATAAAGTTACGATAGCTAATAATAATATTTAATGGGTAACAAACCATATGTTTAGGTGTAATAGGTGAAGTACAAAATTCCTTTAGTAACCATAACATGGAGTTATTTACAATCATATTTTTATGTGTTAAGGAGATTTTCATGAAGTGCATATTAATTAGCTCCCAATAATCTTTCCATTTTGCGACATATGACTGATCTATTAATAAAGTAATAACTTTTACAATAGAAGAAATAGTATATAAATTAAAGTCTGGAAAAGAAATACCCCTTGAGACCAGCTATTAGTATGTTTCTTTAATGCAATCCTAGGTCTATTAGGTGCCCATAGGAAATTTAACATTAGTGTATTCAGTTTCTTGATAATTATTTTTGTAGGTGGAAGTATTATTGATTGTATTAAGTATAAAATCTTGGGGAATATTATCATTTTAATAATTGTAAGTCTCTCCTCCATAGTAAAAAACATATTATTCCAGGTATTAAAACGATTTTGTATATTATGAAAACAGGTATTATAATTATTATATATAATAGATTTAATATCTTTAGATAGTATTATACCTAAATAAGTTATCTGACCTGAATTGGGTACATATTTAGTAAAATTACTAATGAGAATATTTTTTCGTGTATATATAGGTAGTATTTTAGTGTTTTCTTCATTGAATATTAAACCAGAAATACTTTTAAAATTCATCATTTTATCAAATAGAGACTGCATAGAAGAATTAGATCCTGCTGATGTAATTAGAACATCATCTGCAAAATTTGAATTTTGGATGTTGTATTTTCATCTATTTCAAAACCCTCTATGTCAGTACTGTTTCTGATCAAATTAGCCCAAGGCTCCATTACTAAAGTGAATAATAGTGGAGAAAGTGGACATCCTTGTTTTGTACCTTTAAGAATGGGTATTTTTGTGAAACATATGTTCCTACCTTAATATAAGCCAACGTTCCTTTATATAAATGCTCAATTAGATTTACAAATGCATCTGAGAAGTTTGTGCACTTCAGTAAGGTAAACAGATAGTCCCAACTTACTGAATCAAATGCTGAACTTATATCAAGACTAATAAGTGTTAAATCTTTCTTTTTCCTATTTGCAAAATCAATTAATGTTAAAGTTCTTCTTATATTATCAAAAGTATTTCTATTTACAATGAAGCCTGTCTGATCTATATCTATAATGCCGGAATGATTGTCTTCAATCTATCAGCAAAATACTCATAAACATTTTATAATCAACATTAAGTAATGAGATGGGCCGATATGAAGTACATCTAGTTGGATCTTTATTAGGTTTTAAAATTGGTGAAATAAATGTATATTGCCAAGATGGGGGGTTATTAACTCAGTTTGGGCCAAAATAAAAACCTTATGTATTAATGAATATGTACTTTTAGAAAGGATTTTATATATCTCTGGTATAATACCATCATTACCCGGTGCTTTGTTTGGTTTAAGCTTATTTATTTGTGTAATAACCTCTGTATATGAAATACTTTTGTCCAACAGTTTAATCTGTTGTTTATTAAGCTTTTTATTCATGTTTGTGGTTATAAACTCCTTTATTTTATCTTTAGGTTCCATGTTAATGTTATTATTGTTAATATTGTGAAAGTGATTTCTAAATTCATCTAATATTTCTGGTAGACTAGAAACATTTTCTTTTTCCTTAGAGAAAAGATTTCTTTGATATGGTTTTGTTTATTCAACCTTTTTGTTTTATTTTTAAGTCTATGTAAGTATTTGGGGCTTATTGAGTAAGACAAAAACTTGTATTTCTCTAGAGTTATTTTAACTTTATGAGTTAAAATTTCTTTGTATTTGTCATTTAGTTTGTTTATTTCTTCAATGACTTTCTTATCCATAATATTTTCTTTATTATTATGTTTATAAGAGTCTAATTTACTTTGAATATCTAACAATTCCTTATCCCAAGATTTCCTTTTATTATTATACCATCTTATACTTTGTCCATATAGATATGATTTTAAGGCATCCCAAACATAGACAATGGAGACTTCAGGAGTATTATTTATGTCTAGAAAATGTTGTACTTCTGAAAGTATATATTCTTTATAGTCTTTTAGTTGAGTTAAGTATGCTGGTATCCTTTTGATCTGAACATTATGAGTATTTTTATCATGAATTCAAAACAATTGAATTATGATCAGATATAGGACATGAAATGATTTTGGAATTAATTAAATCTGTTACCATCTGGTTAGAAATAAAGACCCTATCTATTTTTGAATAAGTTTTGTATCTGTTAGAAAAAAAGGTGTATGGTAATGATTTTGAATCTATCTGATTATTAATATCATTCAAATGATAAGAATTAGCAAAATCATTTAAATGTTTTGCATTAGATGTAATTCTTCTTTTTCCTATAGTGGTAGTGTCACTTTCATGTAGTATACAATTAAAGTCACCAGCTAAAATAATATCTCCTATAGAGAATGATATAATCTTATCAAGATGATGTTTCACTGTATTAATACCAATTCCAGGTATCCAATATACATTAATTAAAGTGTAAGTCTTCCCATTAATTTGTATTGTAACCATACAAAACATTCCTTTGTCATCCTGATAAGACTTAATGGTTTTAGGAATAGGCATACTTTTATTCCATAAAATAGCCACTCCTCTTTTTCTGAGTGTGCTCTGAACTAACCAATACTGTATATTTGTTTGTGGCTAGTTTATCAATATCTTTTTCAAGAGATGTGTTTCTTGCAGGAAGACTAAGTTGGCCTTATGTAAATTAATGTATCTTATTAGGCTTGCCCTTTTACACGGATTATTCAATCCATTAATGTTTAAAGAAATTCCTTTTAAAGATGTCATTTGGCATTTTTAAAACTTAAGAATCTTATGATCAAAATAACAAATAACAACATAAGTAATGTTACATTTCCTCCTTTAGGTGTACCTTTAAATATAGCTGTATTTATTGAATCTCTTATGGGATTTTGTATAGGATTCAATTTTGTTTGTAGTGACAATGAGTGTACAAAATATATTGTGCATGTCAAAACTATATACATATAACAATGAACAAGTGAAAATAATGTAAGGATTAAACCTTGCATCCAGCCTGGAGTTAAAAACTCCAACTTAGAGTAGTATTTACCACTCAAGTTAACCCCTACCCTAAGCAGCAGTACCTCAGCTACCACCTTATCAATTTAATACTGGTTATATTTAACTTAAATTAACAGCTTTCAATTCAGTTATCTAGCAAGACAAGACTACACATTTGATAAAACAGCATCATATAAACTAAAATAAACTTTTTTTTTAAAAAACTATTCATACTACTATATACATCTATGTAATATAATACACTTGTATTCAAATGGCATTCAAATAAACTTGATATTAGGAACCAAGAGGAGAGAGAGAAATAAAAGATGTGAAAGAGGAAGAGAGAGTGAAAGAAAGAGAGAGAAAGTATGTAAAAATAAGTTCTAACATTCATTTAAATGAAAAACTTTGGCTAATATGGTTCAGACATTACATATATTAAGATGCATCTATTTTCTGTCATGTAAATGCAGTTAACAGCTTCCAGAAAAAAAAAAACCTTGAATTGCTTGTATATGAGCATTTTACTCATACTCATTATTGTCAATAGAATAAAATATTACATTTATAGAAGTTGTTATAAATCATACTGCATAGTTATGCAAATTCTCAGAAACACTTGCATTATTGTAAAAAAAAAAAAAAACATCTGCATTTTGTATGTCTATACTACTGCTTTAAATGTAGTCAACAGCTTCCAGAAAAAAAACCTTGAATTGCTTGTATATGAGCATTTTACTCATACTCATTATTGTCAATAGAATAAAATATTACATTTATAGAAGTTGTTATAAATCATACTGCATAGTTATGCAGATTCTCAGAAACACTTGCATTATTGTAAAAAAAAAAAAAAAAAAAACCATCTGCATTTTGTATGTCTATACTACTGCTTTAAAATATATCACAAGACAATTTCTTCCAGAATAGAGTTATAAAGTTATTTATGCTTGTCAATCAGATGAATTAAATGAGTTATAGTAATGTATATGTTTGGAACATAAGTTTTGAACACAGATTAGTATGCTGCAGTCAGGTAGATTTTCAAAAACACTTGAATAAATGTTTCATTTTCTATGCCTTCTAAAATAAGACATTTACTTACTACAAGAAACTGCATCATTTAAAATCATTAAATTGACATATTTTATGAATTATAACATAGATATTTAAGTAATTATATAAAATAACTCACATTTAAATGTCAAAGAGTTCATTTTCCTTCACATAGTCACAGTTGCATCAGTTCTATTTCCTGGTAGAGTGTTCTTCCTGAATCTGTGATATGTCAGTGTGATATTTGGGTCAAAGGTCAGGTTAACTGCTTTCAGCTTCTCTGTGAGAATTCTGAGAGTTGAAGCTTTTGAAACAGCATGAGGACACTGTTCATGAAGTAGCCCACATCCCAGATTGTCTCCCTTAACATTTTGGCAGGAAACTTGTTAAAAACTAGTGACAAACATTCATTTAGCAGTGTTAATGCATCTAAACATGACAAAACCTTTGCGATGTACCCCACAGGTTACCACAGCCTCTATGCAAGTGAAATCAAGCCCAAAGTTATTAATAGGTAATAAAACTCAATATCACTGTCCCAACACAATTCTATGCAAATCTCATTATTTACTGTGTCTATATGATCAAAAGCATTTCTATATATACAATGGAATATTACTTACTGTTTATATTAATAGAGTTAAAAATAAAACACATTATTTACTATTATTTAGTTCTAATTATTATTAGTTAAAGCATGACATATTATTTACAAACAAGCATAAGCAGTATAATCAAGAAAGTATAATTTGGAATAGCATTTGAAGAACATATAAACTTTTTACAAGGAATAAATATGTTATTATTCTATTTATCATATTTTCATTACTCTTCTCTCCCTGCCCTCCCCCACCCTTTACCCACTACATAATCTAAATAGAATGTCATTGTTTAAACAAAAAAAAGAAGGAAAGGAGAAAAAAAAGGAAAAAAAATGTATCTAATTACTGACCTTACTTCTCTTTTTCAGAAAGAGAAACAAATTGAATTATAGTTTGTTATTAGTTCCTCAGATATTTTGACTAGTTATGAAACAAAACATTTCTTTGCACACAGAGAATAACTTTGATTAAATATTTTTCAGAACATTTGTGGCTTTCTGGAAATGCAGGAACTATATTTAAAAAGATTAATAATGAAGTAAAATGATGGGAGAAAAAAAAGAAAAAAAACATAGAACAAATCACTTGTTCTTTAGTCTCTTCTTCCTCTCAGAAGTCTTCCACGAAGTTTCAGTTTCCAGTCTCTTTAATGAAGGACTAGCCCATTCCATTTCCTCTATTTTATCCAAAATCTTATTTTTTTGATAAACAGTAAAGCAGAGTCTAAGTCATCAAAAATTTTAGGACCATCAGGAAGGAAGATTTTTAGCTTGGCAGGAAACAGAAGGTATGTTTTAAACTGTGCTTTTTTAAGCTCCCTTATTAGTGGCAGAAAAACTTTTCTTTTAGCTATTACCAAGGGAGAATAGTCATTGTCAAAATGCACAGTTGTCTCATTAAACTTAACAGGAGCTTTAGCCCAAGCAGATTTAAGAACCATCTCTTTATCAAAAGATGATAGAAATCTAACTATAACTTATCTAGGATAGGTTTTGTTAGAGTTAGTATTAGCTATAGATCTATGTGCTCTTTCGATACCAAAAGAGAATGCTTCTGGTAAGTCTAAAGTTTTAGGGAGCCATGTTGTTAAAAAAGAAGTAATATTGTTACCTTCAATATTTTCTGGCAGTCCAAAAATCCTAATGTTATTGCGCCTAGATCTATTTTCCCATTCATCCAGCTTTGTTTGTAAGTGTGTATTTTGTTTCAGCAGAAACTCAATGTTGATTTCCTCTTCTTGGATTCTATTTTCCATGTCATTCACAGCTTCTTCTATGCCTGTCATCTGGATCTTCTGTTGTTGCAGGTCTATATGTAACAAGTCTATTTGTTTTGTAGTTTTTTCTATGAAGGTATCAATTTTAGTATCCATTTTATCCATCTTAGCAGTAAGTTGCTGGATTATAGTTATCAGAGACTGAAGTTCTTTCTTGATGCTGGAGTCCTGAGAATTTGTCTTACTGGAACTCATTTCAGACTGATAAACTGACAGGAAAATTTCCAATGTGATTTCTGACAGGAATATTGTTACAATTTCCTTTCTTTTTTAGATATAGTTCAAGAACTATATAAAACAAATATATTTAGAAAGAAAATTACTTCAAAAATTAATTTTTTAAGTAATTAATTCCTGTCAGTGTAATGAAATTGGTGGAGCTGAAGAAATCTGCTGCTATCCTGTGTTCATCCTTGGCCACGCCCCAATCGTGTTTTTTTTTTCTGAAAGTAACGGAAATCATTGAATAGTCTGGGGTAGAATTTGGCCATTTTTGTATCAGATAGGTCATCAGCTGGTAGATTTTAAATGTTTGGTTAATGTGACTGCGCAAGAGGCATGTGAAATATTTATCTAAAAGGGAAATAAACCATGGATTAGGAAGCATAAAATGTGGAAGGTTTAGAAGTTGGGTGTGTTGGGATCAAGTCAAAACTTGACCATTACATTACGGCTGCTAACTGGGAGCACTTGGATGCATAAGCATAGTTGGAGGATTTCCTGTGTTTCCTTGTACAATGGTGCCTTGGAAATCACAGGCTCACTCAGGCTAAAGCAAAAAAAAAAACAGTGATTGCTCAAGATTGTTATCCACTCTTTTTGGACAGTTATCCTTTCCCCAGTGTTGCATGACCATGGAGTTGGGAGATATATATACATATATATATATATATATATATATATATATATATATATATATATATATATATATATTTATATATATATATGTGTGTGTGTGTGTGTGTGTATATATATATATATATATATATATATATATATATATATATGTATAGATATACATACATACATATATATATATATATATATATATATGTGTATACATACATACATACATACATATATGTGCATGTATAGGGGTGTGGTGGACTTGTCACCTATGTGTTCAGTGCAGAGGGGCTTTCTCCTTGCAAAAACTATATTCAGTATTTATCATTAAAATAAATCGCATTAAAGTGTTTCAATTGGTTGTGACCACTCAAGTACTTTGCAAGTGACCATACTGTGATTTTACACAGCAGAAGCAAAGTGGAGGAGGGGGTAAATCTAGTGAAATCTAGAGATATGGCTTTCCCACTGTTATTAAGCTAGCAACTGCATTTCGCCTGTTTTACTGCTACTTTAAGTGATTTCTGCATTTTACACTGTTTATTGCACTTTAAGTTACTAATTGTTGCAAATTGTTTCTGTAGGCTACACACTAAAGTGCGCTAGCCGATTTACAGCATTTATAGCATTCACTGTCTGTTTTTTTCCTTATCTCTGTAATAAAACAAAAAAATCTCTTGTTTTCCCGCCTTACTGAACTAGAGTAGTCCAGTTTCAGAGTTGCTGATCCCTGGGCTTTGTTTTTAGTTCCTGTTACTGATCCATTGCCTTATTAGGAAGGAGGAAGTTTCTTTGCTTACCAGTGGGAGTGGGAAGCACTGAGCGCCTTTTGTCCGATTTGGTGAAGTTTCAGCCAGAAACTAGTAGTCCATTGGTCGTTTTGGGCCAATTCCTAGCTCCTTCAGCCCCTGCTATAAAACACGCTAAACTGTACTGCTGATCTAACCAGCATATCCTACAACTGAAAAGTTCATCTCTACTTGATTCCCAAGTAGACTATTCTCCATCTGTAAAGCCTAGCACTTACTCCTACAGTACTTGCACCTTGATAAAGCACTCTTATTATAGATAGTACCCCACCAGCCTAAAACCCACTTCCCCCGGAGTCCTTTGAAAGTCTCTTTATCTACTACTTCTAGTATGTTGAGGGATCAGTTGCTAGTGTCCTCTCCAGCTCAACTGGTGAACCTGGGAATATTGAGGCAATGTTACAATTGCCTCATGTACACAGACAATCCTCTCCTTCTCCCACAAAACACAAATACATGCGAGAGATGCAACTATACGGCCAAACTGGAGGCTGAGCTCTCTCAACATAGGACTGGCAAGACCAGACAGGAGGAGAAGGTAACCACACACAATACATACCCAGTCACACATGGCACCATCACAACTTCAAATCATACACATACTCACACAAAGACATACTCGGAGGCTCTGATCAAAATTTCCCAAAACAGCAGAGGCCACCAAAGCAGACACCCAAACAACTACCACCTCACGACCCAACACATGCAACACATAGACCACACAGTCAGAGTGTCAAACAGTCACAGCCCTTAAGGCCAAACAAAATGCCAGACACACTTGTCATTGGTGATTCCATAGTCAGACACACTGGCGTCCCGCTCACCAGACTGAGTAAGGAGAAGGTCACAGTAAGCTGCCTGTCGGGCGCTAGAATCCGCCACATAACGCAAGCACTCAGGTCTCTCAACAGCAGGTACAAGTGCGACTCAGTCATTGTCCACGCTGGTGTCAATGACCTGAGGCGTACCTCCTTGGACTACATGAAAAGGGACATCGAGGAGCTCTCTGATTATGTAGCCCAGGCAGGTATGACCCTGACCTTGAGCAGTATCCTACCTTCACCTAGAATGATGCCACAATACAGTGATAAGATGATCAGCTTTAATAATTGGCTTAAATTCTGGTGTCATTCAAAGGGGATCCAATGTCTGTCTGCCTGGGATGACATGCTGGACAAGCCACGCTGCTTCAAGGGATGGCTTGCACCTGTCACCCTGGGCTTCGGATATTGGCAAAGGCTCTTGCCACCCCATAGTGCCTTTTTAGGCAAGGCTCAAATTCTAAACCTACCACCCTAGAACACCAAAAGGAAAAAACTAAGGGTAATGCTGCTCAATGCCAGAAGTCTCAATCTCAAGATGCACGCACTCGAGGCCCTTCTCAATATGGAGAACATCGATGTCTGTGCTGTGACAGAAACCTGGTTCAAGGCTCCTTAGAGCACCCCAGCACTAACAGGTTTCACCTCATATCATGCGTTCCGGCCCCAAAATCCGGACAACACCAAGAAAGGAGGGGGGGTGTCCATATTCATAAAGGACACCCACACCTCAAGGTTGGTGGCAACGCACGATGCATCGGAGACCATCCAGGTGCAATTAACCATAGGCAAGACTGCTCTGCAATTTGTAGCATGTTACAGGCCACCCTCTCAAACTCAGGAAACTCACATGGCCTTCCTGAAAACATTGGAGGGATAAATGTATCTCCAAACACCATCATACTAGGTGACTTCAACTACCCTAATATAGACTGGGAACACTACTCAAGCCCGAACACTCTAACCCAAAGATTCCTGGAGTTCATAAACTCAAATGCCATGGAACAACTAGTCACCATCCCCAAAAGAGGAGAAAACATACTTGATCTCATCATCACGAACATGGGATCAAAATGTTCAACACCGGAAGTATACCCCTCACTGGTGAGATCAGATCATAAACTAATCTCGCTGGAGGTCCTCATCCCGCCCGCACCTGAAACAAAAAAGACCACAGTGAAAAACTTCTCAAAAGCCGATTTCACACTTCTAAAACTAGTGTGGTCTCCTTTAAGGCCCCTGAGCCAGTGGTAAACATTACTCAAACCGCTGAATCACTTACAAATGTCTTCTACCAGCACCTACAGGACTGCATGGATCAGGCAATCCCAAACAAAACTTAGACTCTCTGTACCAAAGGCAAGCGTCCAGTCTGGTGGACCCCAGCCATAAACAAGCTCTACAACAAAAGGAGGAAGCTACTACAAGATAGAGCAAAATCCTTGAAAGGTAAGACACCTTTGATCATTATAGGTAGGAACTAAGAGCTCTCATAAAATCATCCAAGGCAAATTTTGAGAGAAAAATCGCCAAGGACTCTAAAGACAATCATAAGGCCTTCTTTAGCTATGTTAGAAACCTAGGAGGAAACTCCCAGATATGCTCAGAATTAGTTCAAAATGATGTGAAAATTACTGAACCTACACACATTGCTAACATACTGGCTGACAGGTTCAGTGCAAACTTCTTCCCCTCCCCAAAGGAGAGATATCTATTCCAGAGGATTGTAGCCCCCAAACATCTCCAACGCCCAGGTGAGAACTGCCCTCACTAAGGCAAAAACACAGCATCCATGGGACCGGATGGTGTCCCCGGCTGTGTGCTTCATGAACTCAACGAGGAATTAAACCCACAGTTAGGACAGCTGTTTAATCTTAGCCTCACCTCAGGATCGTACCCAAGGAGTGGCGCCGCGGCGACTGTGGTCCCACTTCATAAGGGCGGTGCCTCCACAGACCCTGGAAATTACCGCCCCATTAGCTTGACAAGCCTTATCTGCAAAGCCATGGAGAGGATCATAATGGAACTCATAAATAAAGACATAGGGAACTTGCAGACTTTGGATCCAACCCAGTTTGGCTTTGTCAAAGGCAGATCCTGCCTCTTAAACTTGGTTGACTTTTTCGAGACAGTCACCAAGGCCATTGATGAGTGAAAGGCAGTCCATACAGCCTACCTTGACCTGGCAAAGGCCTTCGACACAATACCCCTCTCAGGTATCATCGAAAAACTCATCAGCTTGAATGTAAACCCATACATCACAAGATGGGTTGCAAACTGGCTAAGTGACAGAACCCACAGGGTCAGAGTTGCTGGAGCCATGTCAGACTCAAAGCCTGTCACAAGTGGTGTCCCACAGGGCTCAGTCCTGGGTCCACTCTTGTTCGGCATCTACTTTTCTGAAGTACAAGCAAACACAGGGGTTATGGCTGACAAAGTTTGCAGATGACTGCAAACTGGGCGCCATAGTCGAAAACACATCTGACACAGATATCCTCCAGAAGGGCCTCACAGAAACGGATAACTGGTGCCAGAGCCATGGCCTGAAGTTAAACGCCAAAATGCATAGTCATACCCTTCGGGAAAAACAAGGTTACCCCTAGCTACCATATAGGTGGCAATCCACTGAGCACAGAAAAAGTCATCAGGGATCTGGGGACCCAAGTTGACAGTAGCCTTTCGTTTGACACTCATGTTGCTAAAGTAGTTAGGAAAACCTTCTATATCGCCCACCTGATCATGAAGGGATTCACATCTAGATCAAGGGAGGTCATCGTCCCCTGTACTCATCACTCATTAGACCTATGATTGAGTACAATGCCCGTTCGAATGTATCTGACCAGACACCTGATGCAGCTTGAAAGGCCCCAAAAGTTCCTCACCAAAAGGATAAAGGGTCTCAAAAATATGTCTTATGCTGCCCGACTGAAAGAACTCCAGCTCTATTCAGTCTCATACCGCTTGCTCAGAGGTGACCTGTGCCTGACATATAAGGCCATGTCAAACCCAGATTTGATGAATATGCTTAACCTCAAAAATCTAGATCCCTCAGAACCACAAGGCGGAGACTTAAACCTTGACACGGTTATAAATAGAACGTGCTGGAGGGACAGATTCATCACCCAGAGACTCCCTATGCTGTGGAACAAAATCCCGGTACATGTGAGGCAGAGCACCTCGCTGGCCTTGTTCAAGAGGAATCTTGACCAATGGATGGGAGATCGCAGATATACCTCAGGGATTACTTCAGTGTCACTGCTTGACAGAGGCACAGAAAAATGATAGGCATAGTTTTTATTCAAACTAAAGGGGTGGCGAAAGCCACATAACTATGGGCTAGGCTTATAAATGCCCTTGGGCAGATAGCCTAGTATGAACCTATGAACCTATGAACCTATCTGGTGCAGAAAACAAATGGAGATGAAGTGTATTAAGTGTAAGTGAAAATGAAGTGGTTTACTTGAAGGCAATTGAAGGGGAGACTTTGTGAGTAAATTACAGTATTGCATTGAAAGGAAAAGTACTGCACATGGAAGGTTGGAAAACATCAGGTCTTTGGAGAGTATGCAATGTGAAATTGTTATCAGATAAGGCTATATGTAAAGTTGTGTTTTAAGATATTATGAAATAAGTTTGTTCTCATTCAAGAATATTGACAAGTTTAGACAAGCGCAGAAGGATGTAGAAGGGATAGACTGAGTTGAGGATGCATGAAAGTGAAGAGGGGGATGAAGACATGAGTATTTCATGGGATGAATGGATGAAGAAAATGAATGGAAAAATATTAATGATTAGATAATCAATGTATGGCTGCATGATCACAGAAATATCAAATATCGTACAAGAGTTAATTGCCTGTATCATGCCCTTTCAGACTGCCAGACACAACACTGGATTTTAACTTTACTGCAATCAATGATTATTTCCCAGTATTGCAGACTGTAGTGTTGTACACTGTTTAATGCCAAGACCCATATCTGTCTGCCATTTCTTACATTATATACAATGCAGAAATAGAAGAAAGGTGACATGATTGACTGAATACTGGATAAAGATTGCAAATTCAAGCCCTCTGCATCCTGTTATCTTATCACCATTACACCCTGGCTGGCATTCAAAAAGCGCTACCTCCAGCAGTAAGCCCTGACATGGTCACTTTTCTGTTGGCAGTAGCCCTAATACCTAGATAGGCCTACTGCAGTGATTCTGGACAGTTTGCAAAACCACCACAATGGGCCAGCTACAAGGCCATACTGAATGCTGAAAAGGCATTCTAGCAAAGTGGTCTATGTTGATTAGCCATGCTGTATCCCAGAAATGCCTGCACTAAGGGAGTTTTGCAACAGAGAGATTCACAAAATCACTTGGGTGTGTACAATTAAAATAATATAATAATTAATAATAATGTATAATAATATAATAATGGCCAGCCATATCAATTAACATGGCCAAATGTCATGTTTACCTATTACTTTCAATGGGACAAATTGCATTGCAGGTAAGTAATCAGGAGTTGGACGGCGCAGTGGTGCAGTGGTTGCATTGTCGCTTCACAGCAAGAGGTTCTCTGGTTCAATTCTCAGCTAGCGTGTCTTCTGTGTGGAGTCTGCATGACCTCCCTGCATTCATGTGGGTGCTTCGGTTTCCACCCATGTTACAAAGACATGCATTTGGAGCATTTATCCCCAGGCCTCCACCAAAACGTGGCTTTGCTCCAAGTCGGACGTTCCCGGTAAACAAATAAAAAATAAATAAATAGGAGTTTAGCAGATAGGTAGTTGTGGGAGGTTATGTGTATATATATATATATATATATATGTGTGTGTGGCAGACTGTGCAGATGTCTGTGAGGGTATGAATAGTCTTGTGTGAATGTATGAGGTTGTACCTGCCTGGGTGGTTGCAGCAGAGGAGGTTAGTTAGATGATAGGTAGAGTAAGTGTGCATTTAAATATGTACATGCATGTGTGGGAGAATGAATGTGAGGAACTACCTGTGCCAATCTGATACATAAGGTTTACTATCAAAATGTCGATCGCCCATCGTCGAATGTACATACTGTTGACTCCTTTATGCGAAAGCTGTAATGCTGATTCCTCAAGATATCGAACTAAAACACCGAATGTCGACATTTCAGACCGCTACAGCACAAAACAAGTGCTACCATGGGTCCAATGGGAAGGGCGAGATTTTGCATTTTGGAATATCGGTGTTCAACATCCCAGCAGTCGCTGTTCAGAGTTCGCGTTAGTGGTGTCGACGATGGGCGATCGACATTTTGATAGTAAACTGATACATAAGCTGTCAGCAGTGATTACCATGGGAAACTGATGATTAGCACCATTTGAAATACCAGGCAATCCAGAGACATGCAAATTAGCCAATAACAAGGTCCTTCTCATTGCAGCTAGTCATGCCTCTGAACCTCAGTCCTGTGATTGCAGAATGTGCTACTTCTGGCCACTGCAGTTTCTGTGATAGTAGAGAAAGGTCTCTGAATCCCAACCTCTGTGTCTTAAGTTTAAAAAATGTAAATTAAGCATTTAAAGAAGAAGAGTCTTACCTTAATAAAAGGCAGAAGTCACTAACACCCCATACTTCAAAACAATAATGATGCTCCATTTAAATATTATACACAAAAAAACTCTCCCTTAAAAAATTCAAGCACATTCTTGCCTGAGTGCACAAGCATCACAAAGTCACTATTGTGCATGCACTCAGTGACTATGAGATGTATTCTCCGGTTTACCTTCATGTGTGCGTATTGCACAAGAGTGAACAGCAATTGCCCGAAAGGCCGTTTGCAAATTTTGCAAACACCAAATGGAAAAAGGTTCGAATGTGTAATGAGCGAATGCACACTGACATTCGCTCATTGCACATTCGACATTTTGGGGCAGATTGCACTATAGTGGGGATCGGAAAATTGTCCCTTCCCTCACTGTAGTGCGATCTCGGAGTTAGAATATTAAAGTGGGGGAGTGGGGGGCTGCACATGGGGGGGTGCAGGGAGGCTTGCCCCCCAGCTTTACACTTCATTACATTTTTGTTTCGATATTTATGTTCGAAAATTAGTGAATCTGCTTTTCGATTTACTGATTTTTGAACATGTAAAATTAACGCTGTTATGACTTTCGTGAATATGATTCGCTCATATGAGCATTCGCATTAGTGTGATTCGGTGTCATAAAAGTAAACCATATTCCCCACCATATCTCTCATGTGTACCTCATTATGAGGAATTTTCCTCTTTTTGAGTCTATTTTACATTGAATGGTTGTATCATACATTCATTGGTAATACTTTTTCACTGTAAATAATACTGATTAATTCACCAAAATAACTTTATGTAAACATAACATGACACATTTAATCTTCTTATGATCTTACTAGTGAAGTTATTAATAGTTAGTACATTTTCCATATTTTGCACATTTGTTCCGCATTGTGAGAGGTAGTCTTCCACATTTGAGAGATGGAATGTTGAGAACTGTGTTCCCCACTATCATGAATAAAAGACAGAGAAGTTGTTGTAAATATCAATACATTTTACTGGAATGGTGTTCTGTTTTAATCAAACCGCTACTCCAGTAAAATGTAACAGTTTTTTGTTGCCCAACCACCCTTTTTATCAAGTACGTATTCATTTTCATTTTTGTCGCCATTACTTAAATGTTTTACATTGACATTCAGCACTGATGTTAAATGTTTCAGTCCAAAGGAGTCGTAGAACCCAGTTCACCTTTTAGAACTGGGAGTTCTTGTTGGCTTACACATCTTGAGGACTCCAAGAAACTTTTTGTTTGAATTCTGGTAAGGAATTGAACTTAAGATAACATGCGACTCCAAGCATAACTAGGGACTCGGAATTTAAGCTCACCAAAGAGTGCGTATTACTCCAGATGAGTGTAAGTGTAAAGGAGGGTACACGCGACCTTACGTCACAAAGCATCTACTGTGCCATTCCATCTAGTCAAAAGGAAAATGATAACAGAAGCACAAAAATTCTCCCAAACCCTGCTGAATGGTACCATGATCACTAACTCTTACTCCCCTGTCATGGTGTTGTTGCATACTGAAGGAATGAGGAAGTGCCATTACTGCAAAGAGCACAATAATCACAGTGAGACAACAAGCTCAAAAAATTGCAGCTTGCATATAGCACACATATTATTAGGGTGGAAGTACAAGGTCATGCATGACAAAATATACTTACTACTGTCATCCACTGCATAAAGAAGTCATCAACAAGCAATGCTGATGATGATGACTCTTCTATTACATTGTATTTCTGCCATCAGCTGTGATTATCTGTGATGCCCCCATCTAAACCCCAAGAGCCCCAAAAGAAGCTGGGACATGGAAAAAAGCTTCTCAACATACCAAGATGGACCACTCACATCAGATTTATTTTGCCACAGCATCCTTTGTGGTCGTCTTTTAGGAACCATAAGGATATTCCCCAGTGGCTTACTGCATGACCTCATTCAGCATCAAGCTCATATAACACCTGCATAATGTCATTGGTCTGTTTCACAATAAGATGAGTGGTATATGTCATGATGCCCATGTTGAGCCATCTGTATGAAGCCCTGATAAGCCAGCATCAACTCCCCCCATGCAGGTGCACAAAATATAGATTGAAATACAGCAACATGGTTATCACTTGACCAGCCATCTGACCTTGAAGATCAGTGAGAGAATGTCTCCTGCATCACATCCATTGTGTATGGCCTCCCCTAGAAGACTTGCCTATGCATTTAAACAGTCCCACAATATGACACCCACTTCACATATTCTATAGCCAATAGCTAAGCCCAACATCACCACAAACAAGAGATAAATCTCCACCATGCAAACATGGTTCTGAAAACATAACAAAAAAATCCCCCCCCCCCTCCATGAATGCTCTCAAAAGTTAAGTCATCCCTATTCAAGCACTGTTCTGAAAACCTAAAAAAAAAAAAAGATCTTGAATGTCACATCTAGCAGCAAAAATACTTTCTGCTATTGCACAACACCTCACAGCTAAGTGTCCTCTTCTTCCAGACATACGTAGGTATGTGGAACAAAATGTCTCCCTATGCAAAAAATTCACACCTAGAAGCTAAGTCACACCCTACACCGGACACACATTTCTAGAAACTTCAAATTAAAAAAGGTCTCCTCAGTGAATCACTCCAAATACTCAGGCTATTCAACTCCACCTCTAAGCACACTTGTTTCTGGAAAGTTCTAGTAAAATAAAATGTCATCCTGTGCTTCATATCTAACAAATGAGTCCCACACCCCTTCTTCAGGTTCACACATGCTTCAGGAAACATCTTTTGCATAAAGTGTCTCTCTGTATGCCTTACTCAAAGTACATTGTCTCATCTGTTGCATGCACAAAGTAATTGTCTGTAGGATAGAACAGGATATAGAACAGTACATACAGGGTATCTAAATGCAGCAACATGTACAAATCTATTTACTTTAACAAGAAAAGCTGAATGGTACAGCAGTGAAAAGCTGCATGCATGACTGCCCTTCCCACATTGTCCTACACTTTGCAAATGCACATGCGCACATTTAAATTGCCTACTGCCAGTAGCAAAATGCAACAAAAATAAGCAGAAACAGCAAATCTAATAAATGACAGATAAGTGCATA
>NC_056744.1:818478132-818593132 GCF_019279795.1 Protopterus annectens
TTTTCTCTTTTCTATTTTTATTTATTTTTCTTTCCTGTCTTTACCCTCATTTTATCCATCTTCTCTTTCTTCAAAGACTTCTTGGAAGGAGATAGAGAAACAGACGACTCAGAATGAGCCAAGAAACAAGCAGGAAGGGTTTGCATGAGATGTCCAAGATGGCTGACATTGAGTAACAGTTTAACTCTAGTTCTCCCAGTGTGAAAACAGAAAATCACAGAGAAGGGTTCAAAGTCGTGCATCGTTCAATTGTCATATGAGGTTGGCTCAACAATATAGTCATACAGGAAAGATGCCTAGCAGGGGAAAGATATGCTACCTTCTTTTGCAGTAAAATAATCGCGACTGCATGAGGCACTCTCAAAGTGAGAGGGTGGAATAAAACTACTGAAGCCGAAGCCTGTACTGCCATTGCAGCTGCAACTACTGCTTGTACACAGTGAGGTAAAGACCGTGCCACTGGGTCTAGTTGTGATAAATAATAAGCAATAGGGTGTTGCTTGTCCCCATGCTGCTGTGTCAACACTGATGTCATATAACCTTGCTTACAATCTACAGTTTGGAAAAAACGTTTATGATAGTTTGGTAATCCTAAAACTAATGAGGACGCTATTAACTGTTTCAGTTTGCAGAAAGCAGATTCTGCTTCTGGTGTCCATTGTAACAAATCCTGTGCTGCCGTAGGCTCTTTATATATCAGGTTAGTCAGCGGTGCAGATTCCAAGGCATAGTTTGGAATCCAGCTCCGGCAAAAATTAGTCGTACCCAGGAAGGACATCATTTCCTTCTTGGTAGTGGGTTTTGGTGCTTGTAAAATCGCTATTTTTCTGTCCTCATCTAATGTCCTACCCTCTTTGGATATTACATATCCTAGTTCTGCTTCTTGTTATTACGGTAAAAACGACCACAGAGAAAATGTACCTGTGAAACCGTTTCCATTGTTTCGACAGAAAATGTTGGAGAGAAGGAAGGGAGCACAAGAGTTGACTAGGAGAATCAAGAGTATGTTGGGAATTAAGTAGAGACAGGATTTTGGAGATGGAGATGAACAGTAATAAAAACAGTAACTTAATGTGGAATTACAATGCAATAATTATATCTGTGAAATGTGACAGAACAATAAGATCTGGAAATATTAGAATTTTTCAGAATCTGTTGGACTTGTAAGGGACTCTAAAGTACATGCCCTACTTCATGTCATTAATGTTTGGAAAAATGCTTTGGGGAGTGGAAGAGAGGGGAGGAAGTTAACTGTAAGTAAAGGAAACATTTTTTTTCTTCATAGTACTAATTTTTGTGGCGTATGGTATTCTTTGCATGCTATAAAGTAAAGTTTTCTCACTTAATTTTAAATGTAAAGGGGACTGTAAATAGATGCTGCTGTTCTTTTTTCTTTTCCTTTTTCCCTTTCTTTCTCCCTTCTCTCTTTTTTCTTGTCCAGTTTTAAGGAATGTAGGCACTGCAATGTAAAAAATGCCTGGTTAAAAGAGCATGACAAAAGAAAAATTAGTGTGCTTTTTTTCTCATTCTTGCATGGGAGAATGACTGAATTAAAGACTTCAGATTGATTTATTAACAAGTTTTAAGAGAAAGCAAGTAAATAAAAAAAAAACTGAATATTACATGGCTTTTTCCTAGCAAATGAATGTATACTTAGTAGCAATTCTATAGTTGGCTGTCATGTCTCCATGGAAACAATCTGATAAACAGAAATTGACTGTTTGGTTCTCATGTCAAATGGATATGAGAAGAAACTATATAAAAGTTCAACCTGCCAAACAGTGTATGCATGTAACACAAAAGACGGAACTAAACGTTTAACGAAAAGGTGGTATACATAAAAGGTGGGAATAATAACTTTTTAATAAAATGATGTTTTCTGTAATGTCTTTAAATGCCAATGGTCTCACAGATAAATACAGAAAAATAGACTAGTGAACTATATTAAAAATCTATAGTGCAAATAGCTATGTTAAAGGAGACACACTTGGAAAGAACTGAGCATGTGACTATGATAAAGAAGGGTTCTCAGGATGGTTATTCAGTGGAATATCTGCGACAAAGGAAAAGAGGAGTACGTACATTAATTGCAAGAGGAGCTCCAATAGTAACAGAAGAGGATAAAAAATAATAATGGCAGATTTGTAGTGCTAAGGCACTACTGGCAAGGGAGGAGGTTCACACGGGCATGTATTTATATTCCACCTAAAACTGCTATAATGGAGCTTAAGGAAATACTGGGGGAAATAATCAGTTTTAGCAAGGAATATTACTTACAGGTGGGGAGTGGAATTAGATATAAGCAGTTAAATGTTTTTAGTCCCATAAGTCTTATACACAGGTCAGTCACATTTTTATCAACCAGAGGAGAAATTGTGGAAAACTATTAATAAAGAGCTGAAGGAATTTATCTGGGAGAGGAAGACGGCAAGAGTCAAGTGGGATAAGTTTATTCTTCCAGTAGAACAGGGCGGAGTGGGATTACCTGATTTGAAGGAGTATTTTAGAGCTACACAGTTAAGGCTCCTATACATAGCACAAGCAGAAAACTATAACTCAAAGTGGAAAGGGATGATGATAAAACAGGGGGGAAGCTCAAGAAACAAGGGGAGACTGGGATTTTGGATGCAGGCTTTTAAGGAAAATAATAATTCTACAGAATATTATATCTATAAAGCAGCAGAAAGTAGCCTAAGAACTATGTCAACACAAGAATGGAGAAAGGAGATTCTGCCAATAGGGATTAGTGCAATTAGGGATATAGACAATGGGCAAGAGAGGGCTGAAATTTATTGGAGAAAACTGGCAATGGAACCAAGGTATTGGGAGCAAATAACTAGAGAGGGAAAGATGACAGAATTGGAAAACAGCAAGAATTTATTTGCATTGCAGATTAGAGATTGTCTTCCCTGTCAAGGACTGATATCAGAGTATAGGCAAAGAGAAAGAAAAGTACACTGTTGTACCTACCATAAATGTAGATGTTCGAGTGTTCACACTGCTGCAGTCATTACACTTGGGGTTATCCTGCCATCAGGCGGTCCCGTGGTCGGCCAGAGTTCCAAAGTCTTGGTCCGGCATCGGTTGCTGTCGCTTCTTCCCTGACGTCAGTGCGCCAGGGGTATATAAGTTGCATCCAACGCCATTTTCTTCAGTTTTTCTTGCCCCAGATGTCAGATGCCCCCAAGTAGGTAGGCAATACATATTGCTAATAAAAGATATACATATAAAAATAAAAACAATACCTTCAGTTACAAGCAAATACACCACAAAGGTTGTATAGGATAGTCCAGCTAGTTCAGAGGGGATGGAGGGAGGATAACCTGGACTGCAGCAGTGTGAACACTCGAACATCTACATTTATGGTAGGTACAAGACTGTACTATGTTCATTGTGTTACACTGCTGCAGTCATTACACTTGGGTAGAATCCCAAAACTAAGGTTGGGTGGCTGGTCTATAAAGACTTAGGATTGGCTATGAGGCCCTGCAGAACTGCAGTGGCAAATCCTGCTCTGGATTTAGAGTAAAGAGGCAGGTGGTAATGCTTGGTAAAGGTGTGCACTGAACTCCAAGTTGCAGCCTCCAAAATTTCCTTGGTAGGTACTCCTCTGAGAAAGGCTGTTGAAGTGGCTGTTGCCCTGGTGGAATGTGGCCTAATGTTATTTGGGACTAATTTTCCATGCTGTGTGTAGCAGTAACGTATACAGTGTCCTATTCATTTGGATATAGTCTGCTTTGAGATAGCCTTGCCCTGTGATCCTGCAGCATATGCTACAAACAGTTGCTCAGTTTTCCTGAAAGCTTTTGTTTTGTCCAAGTAGAAGTGTAGCTGCCTGTGTATGTCCAAAGAATGCAGAAGTTTCTCCCCTTTATTCTGAGGGTTTGGATAAAAAGTTGGCAAATGGATGGTTTGGTTAACAGCCACACTAGATACTATCTTTGGCATAAAGGTAGGGTTTGTCCTTAAAGAAACCCTGTCCTGATGAAAAATTATAAAAGGTTCCACTGCCATGAATGCCTGTAGCTCTGAGACTCTTCGTGCTGAAGTTACTGCCAGGAGCAGAGCTATTTTTCATGATAAAAATTTTAGATTGGCTGTATTGGCTGGCTCAAAAGGTGGCAGGGTTAGTTTTTCCAAAACAAAGTTGAGGTCCCAAGTTGGTGTTGGTGCTCTCCGGGGCGGTCTTATGTTTTTAGCCCCTCTGAGGTACTGTTTTAGCAAGGGATGAGAGAATAAAGGAGGATCCGTGTTGTAATGTGCTGAAATGGCAGAGGCGTGGATCTTAATTGATGAGAAGGATAGGCCTCTGTCCAGCATCTCAGTTAAGTATTGTAAAATCTGAGGAATGCTTGGAACTAGAGGGTCAAGGTTTTGAGCCTGGTTCCAGGTGCAGAATCTCTTCCATTTTTCTGAGTAAGCTTTCCTGGTGCTAGGCCTCCTGGCCTCCAAAATGACATCCATAACAGCTTTAGAGAGAGGTGTTGCCTGTTTGACTAATGAATCTGCCATGCAGCCAGGTTTAGGGTTTTGAGCTGACCGTGCAGGATCTGATTGTTTTGTTGAGTCAGAAGGTGTAGAATTTGAGGCAAAATCCATGGTGGGCCTTGAGCTAAGTTCCTTAAGGTAGGGTACCAGTGCTGGCGTGGCCAGTCTGCAGCAATCAGGATCATCTGTGGTTTTTCTTGTCTGGCTTTTAGGAGTACCTTTGAAAGGAGAGGCAGTGGCGGGAAGGCATAAACTTTTAGGTTTTTCCAGTTGAACAAAAAAGCATCCACTTTCCATGCTTGTTTGTGATAAGTCCTTGTGCAGAATTTTTGTAGTTGGCAATTCAGTGGGGAGGCAAAAAGATCTATGTCTGGGCATCCCCATTTTTTCGTTACCATGCTGAAGATTTGTGGATTCAATTTCCATTCGTGAGGGTCCATGATATTTCTGCTTAGATCGTCTGCCAGACTATTTTTCTTTCCTGGCAGGAATTGTGCTTGCAGATGAACTTGATATGTTAGAGCTGTGTTCCACAAGGTCATGGCTTGCCTGCATAGGGGATAAGAATAAGTGCCCCCTTGCTTGTTTGTGTACCACATTACTGTGGTGTTGTCTGTCTTTAATAATAATTGTCCTGGATGCAGAAGGTCCTTGAAAGCTGTTAGGGCATTTTGAACAACCAACATCTCTTTTTGATTGATGTGAAGATGCATCTGGTCTGTGGTCCACTTGCCCTGAATGCATTTTCCTGCCACGTGTTCTCGCCAGGCGTAATCCGAAGCATCTGTTGTTAAAATCTGCCTGGCTGTGGGTAGGGTAAAAGGCTGACCCTTGTTTAGGTGACATGCCTGTGCCCACCATCGAAACTCCTGTTGTAGGCAGGGAATCATTGGTATTACTGCTTCTAAACTGTGAGAGTGTTAAGTCCAAACACTTTTTAGGTACCATTGTAATTTCCTCATATGCAGTCTGGCATATGGTATTAGTAGTATGCAGGATGCCATGAATCCCAGGGCCTGCAGAATTTTTCTTGCAGGGAGATGGGACTTTTTTGCCAGTAGTTGAAAATATTGAGTTAGTTGAACTTGTTTGTCTGGCGTGAGGTAAGCCATCTGGGCCGTTGTATTTAAGCTGGCAACCAGGAATATAATCTGTTGTGAGGGCTCTAGTTTTGACTTCTTTTCGTTTACTGTGTACCCTAGAGAAATTAGCAACCTTTTTACAAACGCCAGATGCTGTAGAAGAATGTCCTTTGTCTCAGCTTGAATGAGGCAGTCGTCCAGGTATGGATATATTTGAATTCCTTTTTGTCTGCAAAATGCAATTACTGGTGCCAGCACTTTGTGAAGACCCTGGGCGCAGTAGATAAGCCAAAGGGCAGTGCAGAGAATTGGTAGTGCATTGTACCAGCTTTGAATCTGAGGTATCTTCTGCAATTTTGTCTAATAGGGGCATACAGGTATGCCTCTTTGAGGTCCAGAGTAACAAGCCAAGCCTTCTTGCCCAGCATGGGTAGAAGCTGCTGTAATGTCAACATTTTGAATTTCGGAATATCCAGGTAAGTATTTAGAATTGAAAGGTCTAGTATGGGCCTCCAGGCCTTGTCCTTTCTGGGGACCAGGAAGAGTCTTGAGTAAAATCCTTGTCCTTGTTCCTGTTGTGGTACTTTTTGAATAGCTCTCATGTCCGTGAGGGCTGAAATTTGTTTCTGTGCCTCTGCCCATTGATTTTTGTGGCAGGTCTGGCATTCCTTTTAGCCTTGGTAAAGTATGAAAGTGGAACTTGTAACCTTGAGACACAATATTCAGAACCCATTTGTCTTGGGTGATTGTTTGCCAGTTTTGAGAAAAAAGTGCTAGTTTTCCCCCTAAGGGGGCTTCCAAAAGGGAAGTGCTTGGCGTACGAAGGGGAAAGTCATTGTGACTGTTTCCTGTAAGGTTGAGACTTGTCCTCACCTCCTTTTGAGGTTGAGGTGCCCCACTGTCGTTGTCTGTTTGAGCCTTGGGGTTGAGATCTGCCTCTTGAGCATCTGTATCTGCCTCTCTGTGGCCTGTCTGACGCTGGAAAGGACCAATTCTTTGTTGGCCAATTACTGCTAAATCGAGGTGGCTGTACCTGTAAGAAATCCTTGACTGTTTGCATAGATTTAGCTTTATCCTTCATTTTCCTTAACACCTCTTCTGCCTTAACACCAAACAAGGTATCATGCTGTAAAGGAGCATCCAATAATTTTGCCTTAACATGATCAAGTAAACTCTGTTCTTTTAACCAAGCATTCTTCGAATCACAGAACCTGTAACTGCGGCTCTACAAGAGGCCTCTAAAGAATCGAAACCACATTGTAGAGTATGTTTTCCCACCTGTTCAACTGCATGCAATAAATCCTGCATTTCTTTACAATCAGGAGCTTTTGAGCTTGCAAGCATTTTCTGTTTTAACTGAGCCATTAAATATTGTTGGTACTTAAGCATGTG
The DNA here is from genome assembly GCF_019279795.1 of Protopterus annectens. Taxonomy (NCBI): domain Eukaryota; kingdom Metazoa; phylum Chordata; order Ceratodontiformes; family Protopteridae; genus Protopterus; species Protopterus annectens. The sequence continues at coordinate 818,485,095 of NC_056744.1, forward strand.
AAACTGGCAATTTAAAGCTCTTACTGCTAAAGTTGCAGAAGTGCATACTTTCTTCCCCTATCTATCCAAAGCTCTGGAATCTCCGTCAGAGGGTACTGGATTTTTTGCAATGGAAGCCTTAACCCTTTTTGGACCCTGGGAAATAGTTTCTGGATCAGCCAAAGGGTTTTTATAAAGAAACTTGTGAGAGTCTGGGACTCTATAATATCTATCTGGCTTGCCTGGTGCAGGGGACAAAGAATCAGGAGATAAGCTGGATTCAGAGAACACATCATCCACAATATCTAGCTCAGGTGGAATAGCCAAGGGCCTGTGCTGAGGCAATAAAAGGAAATCCCTGAGCCTTTTCTTGGATTCTGAGTAATCCTGACTTTCCCAATGGAAATGTTCCCTCATGGTATGTAAAGTTTCCCCAAAAGAATAATCCTCAGGAGGAGAGGCTGAAGGGATAGATTCTTCAGCATCAGAGTCCTCGTAGGGGGGTAGAGAGTATCCCTGATCTGAAGAGGAATCAGAGGAAATGGAAACCTGATCAGAGGAATCATAGTCTGTATCCTGCCTAGGCCTTTTCTCAGGAGGGGGATGGGAACCCCTGATTAGAGTAATGAGGTCTTCGGCCATTTTAAGCATCTGTTTCTTAGGCATGGAGGTCTGTCCAGGAGAATGTTGTACTTGTTTCTTTGTCTTTAATGGTACTTTTGTCTTGGCTGTTGTTTTAATGGTAAGTTGTGAAGGTTTGAAAACACCCTCAGAAGCCGATGCCTTGAGTTTCCAGAGGCCTAGTTGTCTCCACGTGGGAGTCGGAGGCGGCCTGTGGCTCTGAGGTAGCGGGTGTCAGGGGCTGCGAAAGTGCCTCACTGAGAACTGGTGAACCGGCGACTGGCCTAGAAGAGGTTTTGTTGTCGTTTTGGACCTCGGATGCCTGTCTTTATCCTTGTCCTTGCGTTTTTTCGGTATTGCTGTCGTCGGTTGATCCGACGGCATAGTATAATTGAACCTTCGGCCAAAGTAGTGCAAAGCAAAATCAAAACGTCTTTTTATAGTGCGTTTGTTAAATCTAGCACAAAACCAACAACTAGTGATGTCGTGATCAGGGCCTAGGCATGGGATACAGTAAGAGTGGAAGTCCTTATGAGGTATTTGCTTCCCACAAGAAATACAATTATTAACTTTTTCTGACATCGGTCTGAGGCAAGAAAAAAGTTTCCCCAATGGGGTACTTAACTTTATTGAAGACTTCGGATCTGAAATTCGACTTCGAAAATCTCAGGAGTCGGCCGACCAGCACTTGCGAACTGCTTCTGCTTCGGGCACCGTGCGGCAAGAAAGACTGAAGAAAATGGCGTCGGATGCATCTTATATACCCCTGGCGCACTGACGTCAGGGAAGAAGCGACAGCAACCAACACCGGACCAAGACTTTGGAACTCTGGCCGACCACAGGACCGCCTGATGGCAGGATAACCCCAAGTGTAATGACTGCAGCAGTGTAACATGATGAACATCAGCTGGGTCCTAAACAAAAGGCCAGCACTGGTAGAGTTTTCAGTAGAATTTAGAACAGAAGGTGCCATTAAAAAGGGAATAATTAGTAGAGTACATGAAATATTGCATGATAACTATAAGAATCAATCAAAGGAGATTGGAAAGGATTAGGAAGACAGACTAGATAAGCAAGTCACAAAGAAACATTGGAAGGATATATGTATGTCTCCCAAATATGCAACAAAATCTATAAAATTTAGGATTTATTTCTTGGAAATGTTTACACAGATATTTTTATAACCCATGTAGACTACAGAGAATTTTTCCTCAGTTAGACAGCAAATGCTGGAGGTGTGAAGAGGAAGAAAGAGGTACTTGGGAACATATTTTCTGGGAGTGCAGTGGGTTGGTGGACTTTAAGGATTCCCTGTGGTATGCATTGTCAGAGATGTTGGGTGGGTGGATTTGTGTGATGATGGAAATGATTCTTCTGAGCTGTGATACAGAATCAGAACTGCCTAGACATGGTAAGGCCTTGGAAATCAAAATCTAAACCCACTATATTAGAAGTAGTGAATACAATAACAGAGATAGAACAACTGGAATTGAGATCTTTAGAAAAGGGTAGGAGCAAACTAAATAGGAAAAAATGGGAATTTTGGGAAAGGAAATACAGGGGAGGAATGAAGTTTAAAAGAAGGCAGGACTTAAATGAGCTATGTAATGTTTGACTGAAAATGATTGGGTAGATTATAAGTGATGTATAATGTTTGCAACTGGGAGTGTGCCAGTATGGTTTGTAATGTAAAATGCTTGCAACTAGGATTGAGTCTGGGTGGTTTGTTTTCATTTATATAAATGTATGATTGCTTATGTTGTAAGTGATGGTTTACTAAAGATGTTTCTTGTTTAAAAAAAGGGGGCAGGAATTGAATAATTTATGTAATGTTGCTTAGGTTATATGATACATAGCAATATACATGAAACATAAATTTTGTTAATATTAATTTGTTAATACAGTTTGATTACTTTCGTATAAATGTAAATTTGCCTGTCACAAGTAATAATTCAATAAAGGTGTTTAAAAAAGACATATTTTAATGTATCCCTTACCATTAACATAATCTCTCCAAGCTTCAAAAATGTTACAATCATAGCTCTCCCTGAGTTTCCCACATCCTCATACACAACAGCTTACAGATCAATATCAAATATTTCCCCCTTGCAAAATTTTGCACAAAAATTGTATATGACCGGATTCTTGAAAATATACAAATTATGGTATATTAATAAATGGGCAGCATAGTTTCAGACCCAAATAAAGCACAATTACTGACATTTACTATTTTGCCAAATAAATCCTAGCAACGGCATGTATACAAGTGCAACATTTTTGGAACTCAAGTATGTCAAAAACAAGCTGGCTATTAACTTGAAATATCTTGTATGACATTATTTAGTACAGCCAAAAAGCAAATACATTATCACCCCTTCTTATTAAGGACCCTTCTGGTAATGTCATACCATGTATCAAATACTAACAATTTGCTGTAATGGAATTAATCCAAAAATTTTCTGTACAGCTACATGCTAAAATCCAGTCAAAATGTTAAATAACCTAAAAATCTATAAAGTAAAAATCTAAAAAGTAGCATATCTTCTCACCACTGAAGAAAGAAAGGCTATTGCAATAAACATTCCAAAACCTAGAGCAGAGTATGCATTACCAATAATAGTCCTTCTCTCGACATACAATACTAATTTATTATAATTTATTACAAGCCACAGAAAACAAAATGCTCAGTTTTGTTCATTTATTTGGGTCCACTGTGCATCATTATTTAACTTTAAATGAAACTGACTAGATAGCAATCTCAGCCATGCCATCTTTTTACTTATTAACCTTTAAATTACGACAAACAACACTGTCCCCGCTTTTAACATCCTCACAGTTCATAACACAAACTATAGCTTAACAGGCCATGATGCCACGCAGCTGATAAGACCTAACTTTAGTTTTTTCATGCTTAGAAGAAACTTCCTATAAAACAGTCCATGCCTTGTGGAATAAAATGCCTAATGAACTAAGAACTCTCAGTAACATCATAGGGTTTAAAGGGAAAAAAAAACAAGGTTTATTTAACACAGGAGACAAAGTACGAATCCTTCAGAAATTCAAACTAACACTGTAGGCATCCTTTTTCCTGATGCTAATATTAATCTGTCAGTATTCTCAATGTTGCACACACCTGGTATTCAGAAATATGCCAGACTTGGCCGCAGAAGGAAGGCCTTTGTTTATCTACAGGAGAAATGCAACAAGCTAAGTGAAGCTTGCACTTGTCTTTCAGTAAATCATGTAGAAAGCTCTTTTAAGCTAAGCTAAACATGAAGTTTTCATAAAGGACTCAATAAAAGTCTTCCAGCAAATCTTAAACATGTATACTATGCATTCCAGCTGCTGACTCATTCCCTCCAATGGAGCTCTGGAAGTTTGCACTGTAACTTCCAATGGGCGGAGCCTAAGCTTTTTGATAGAATCAAATTATGTCCTCAAATTTTAAACAAATGTCCGTGTCTCTGGAACCATAGGGATTACCCCAGAAGTGTAAATGGCACACTCTTCACACCCCCCAAGGTACACACAGTTACTAGCATTTTGTCCATCCTGCTGAGGGCTTTCATATGAGGCTATGTAGTTCTGTCTATGTTGATTGGTTGTTGAGATATTTAGAAAAGCATACAATTTATGAGAATATAAATAAATATTATATGGACAGCAATTAATATCTCGTTGCCTGCACTAGACAGGGTTCAAATATCCAAAACAGTTGTTTGTGTTTGCCATTATTTAAGATTTTACAAGAAATATTTAAATTTTTTGTATTTATATTATGGTTTTACAAATATTAATGCAAATATGAACACGCAGTATGTGACACCAAGAGGCATCAGTAGGATGTAACTGCAAAATTACCTACAGGCATCACCTGGCTGTAATGAATTAAACAAGTGAGGCTGACCTCACAAATGTGCACACTGTTGGCAGTGAATGAAGCTTATTGTTCCTTAGAAAATGGGCAACCTGTACATGAATACACTGAAGAACGAATGTTCTCCACCACGATATTAATGTACAAGTAATGCCCGGTGAAAAATGAGTTTGCCTCTTCACGGACTGTGTGTGTGAGAGACTGAGAAAGAGAGTGAGACCGATCTTGTGTGAGTGAACATGTGAAACGCAGAGGAGACTGCGTGTGTATATGTATGTGTGCGTAAAAGCAGAAGAGACTGTGTATGTGTGTATGAGAGAGAATGGGCTCTATGTAAAATAATTGTGTTTTACTTTTTTTTTAAGCATTGTATTATTTATTTTATGTAAGCCGCGGTAGTGTTGTTGCCTCACAGCAAGACGTTCTCCTGTTCGATTCTTGGCTGGAGTGCCTTCTGTGTGTAGTCTGCATGTCCTCCCCACGGTCGAGTGGCCTCCGAAAGACATGCGTGAATGGGTGTGCCTTTGCTGAAGGTTGGGCGTTGGGCTGGCAACTCGGCACCATAAAAATCGACTGCCAATCATTAGCGGACCGGAGTTCCACTGTGGTGACCCCTAACCGGGAAAAGCAGAAAAGACAAACATTATTTATTTTATGTATTTTTGATGTAAAATGCTTTCTCCAACACCATTAGCATATACTACATCAGGTTTAAAACATTAGTTGGAGGAACTATTTTACATTAAAATATGTAAAAAAAATAATAAAGTACTTAAAAAAATAAGCAAGTAAAACACAGCAATTTTGCAGTGAGCCCATTCTCTAAGTGCAATAATGTCTGCCAGGGTGTTGTGTTAATGTGTAATTAACGCCCTTCCAGGGGTGTAGAGGACCTCAGCCTGCAGTGGAGGACCGCATAACACCGCTGGGCAGGCATTAATTACATATTAACACACACTCTATCAGGCTTTATTGCTTGATTAACATCCTACTTCAGGTCAAGAGAATGCATTGCCTTCTTTGGCTTCTCCACAAGTACATGATCCCGCGAACAGGGAATCTTGTTATTCATACTGAAGAAATTACTGCCTGGGACTCTTGAGTAGAAACAGAGTACAAGGAGAAAGACAGTTCAGTTTGTCCTTTCCTTCTTGACTGGGAACACTGAACTGTATTCATAGGCAAAGATCATGATAGAAATACATCTGCCTGTGAAATTGTATAAACTGCTGTTTGGACTTAGAAATCAAACAAATCTTCAAATAACTGTAGTTAGCCACAGTCCCTTAGTGCTGGCCTGTACTTTAGAGAAGTAGATGCCAAACAAGAGCGGCCCCAGGACTGAACCCCTGAGGTACTCCGCTTGTCTAGAGCTGGATTTTCAGTCAGCTACTTTTACAGTGTGGGTTCTGTCAGTAAGCCAGTTGGCAACCCATCGAGTGACATAGGGAATAATGCCCAGCTTAGTAAGTTTATCTATGACTCCAGAGTGAGGGATGGTGTTGAAGGCCTTGGCAAGGTCCAGATAGGCTGTGTGGACCGCCTTACCCTCATCCACAGCTCTGGAGACTGATATGAAGAAGTCAAACAGGTTGAGGGGACAAGATTGGCCCTTTATGAAACCAAACTGGGTGGGGTCCAGTGTTTGAAGGTTGCCAATGTCTTTGTTTATAAGTTCCATGATAATGTGTTCCATGGCTTTGCAGATCAGGCTCGTCAGACTGATGGGACGATAGTTCCCGGGATCCAAGGTGGATCCCCCCTTGTGGAGTGGGATGACTGTAGCTGTGCCCCACTCATTGGGCACGAAGCCTGAGGTGAGGCTATGATTAAACATGACACTTAGGTGAGGTGCCAGTTCATTTTGTAGTTCATGTAGTACACAGCCCGGGATGTCTTCTGGTCCCATGGATGCTGTATTCTTAGCTTTGGAGAGTGTGTTTTTTACCTGTGTGGCCGTGAGTACCGGAATGTGGCAATCTTTTGGTATTGAGATGGGCCCTTTAAGGGGTGAGAGGGGCGTGAAGTTTGCACTGAATCGATCTGCCAGGATATTGACAATATCCTTGGGATCAGTATATTTAATGCCATTCTGTTGTAGCTCAGAGCAGATCTGAGCATTGTCATTTAGATTCTTGACAAAACTATAGAATGCCTTGTGGTTGTCCTTGGAATCTTTGGCAATTTTATTTTCATAACTAGCTTTGGAGGACTTTATGAGGGATCTCGGCTTCTTACTGAGGCTGGTAAGGGAGTTTTTTGCATCCTGGGATTTTCCTCTTTTCTGCAACAGTTTCTTCCTTCTGTTGTACAGTTTGTTTATGGTAGGGGACCACCATATTGGGTTCCTTTTTTTGGAGGAGACCATCTTGGTTCAGTTTGGAATGGCATGATTCATGCACGAGTGGATGTGCTCGTACAGTGCCTTAGTGTAGGATTCAGTGGGCGAATTTCCAGTTCCTGTCTGCATGGGTGTCATAAAGTTTGTCATTTCTGACTTGAGTACCATGAATTTGGCTTTGTAGAAGTTTTTTTATGGAGGTTTCCCTACTGGGGGGTGGAGGTGGGATGTGGACGTCAAGGGTGATTAGCTTATGGTCAGACATGACCAACAAGGGGGTGACCACTGGTGTGGAGCATCAATATCCCATGTTAGTAATGACCAGGTATAGGATATCTGAGCCCCTGGTGGGACTATGGATTAGTTGGTCCAGGGCATTGGAATTTATGAATTCCAAGAACCATTGGGAAAAGGTGTTTGTACCCGAGTAGTTTTCCCAATTAATGGCAGGGTAGTTTTAATCACCCAGTATTAGGGTGTTTAGTTGTATCTTAATATTATCTAGTATGTTTAGAAAGGTGTAGTGAGAATCTTGGGGCATGGTGGGGGATCTGTAGCAAGCTACAATTTGGATTGCAGTCTTATCTAGTGTTAGTTGCACCTGTAGAATTTCAGATGCATTGTGTTAGGCAACTAGCCTGGAGGTGTGAATATCCTTGGTGAATATGGACACTCCTCCACTTTTAGTGCTTCGGTCCTGGTTTAGTGGCCGAAAAGTGTGGTAAGAGTTGTAGCCTGGTGTTGCAGGGGTGCTCTCTGGACCCTTGAACCAGGTCTCAGTTACTGCACAGATATCAATGTTCTCCATTTTTAGGAGTGCCTTGAGAGAGTGCATTTTGAGGCTTAGACTTCTAGCATTGAGCAGCATTACCTTCAGATTTTGCATGCTTATATCTGTTACGGTGGTGGTTTTGTCCTTTGAGCCTTGCCTAAAAAAGGCACTATAGGGGTGGCAAGAGCCTTAGCCAGTAACCTGAATCCCAGGGGCGACAGGTGCAGACCATCTCTGGCAAAGCATCGTGGTTTGTCGATCATGTCGCCCAGGCAGACAGATATTGGATCCCCTTTGAATGACACCAGAAATGTAGCCAATTGTTGAAGGCAATCATTTTGTCCTTATACTGTGGTATCATTCTGGGTGAAGGCAGGATACTGCTCAGGGCTAGGGTCATACCTGCTTGGGCCACATGATCCAAGAGCTCTTCCATGTCTCTTTTCATGTAGTCCAGGGAGGTACGTCTCAAGTCATTCACTCCAACATGGACAATGACAGAGTCATATTTGTACTTGTTGGGGAGTGACTTGACTGCATGCATTATGTGGCAGATCCTGGCACCCGACAGGCAGCTGACAGTAATTTTCTCCTTGTTCAGCCTGGTGAGTGTGACATCAGTGTGCCAGACTATAGAGTGTTAGGTACGTAGACTTGTCTTAGGGGCTGTTGTTTGGTGGCACACTGGTGTTTTGAGCTATGTGTCACATTGGTTGTGATTGGTGTTTGTTTGTATTTTGGCTTTGGAGGTCCTTGTTGCTTGGGCAGGTTAATGTTAAGGGCCTCCACATAAGTGGGTTTAGTGTTACTATGTGTGGATGTTGGTGCCATGAGTTTTGAAGGGCTATGTGTTGCTTGAGGTGTAGTGCAGGTGTTAACCTTCTCCTCTTGACTGTCTAGCACAATCTTGGCTGGGGAGAGCTTTGCTTCCAGTTTGTAGTAAGTGCATCTCTCGCAGGTTGTAGTGTTGGGTGGTAGGAGGAGAGGGTTGTCTGTGTACATGAGGCAATCACTGCATTGCCCCAGTATGCCCAGATTCATCAGGTGGAGAGGAGAAATCACCGGAAGCTGACCCTTGGACATGTCTGGTTTGGTGATTCTTTTGTAAAGTACAAGAGCTGTTTTCCCTTACCTTGGTAAGGTACTTTACAATTAGAGGCTGTTTAATGCCTAAAATTAATTTCTCCTTAGTAACAAGGAGAATTGAGTGCCTGTATCAGTTTAAGACTTCCTAGTGCTTTCCAGCAGGTTTTAGAGCAAGTGCTAGTCACAGGGATTTGGAATTTAGTGCTACTACTGAGAAACCAGCAAATTCTAAAGGAAAATTTGAAGAGCAGAATTTCTGGCACCGGAAATATTTTAAAGTGCTTTTATTTTTTTAGTAGAAAGTGAAGAGGCAGAAGATAATGAGATAAATCAATTTGCAGAAGCGAAAGGGGTGGGCCTTTGCTAAGTTGTCACTATTAACAGTAGAATGAGATGATGTAATGTCACTGGAGGGAGTGTCCAGTATCAACTTTGTACCAGAGGCAGGCAACTCAAAGCCACCAGGACATAACACCACCACAAGAACAGGGTGGGTGGTTGGGAAAACTAGTTGTACAGATTACAGAGATATTAAATCAAACACAGGATTTCACTACAAACTGAGATCAAGACTAACAGATATTAGCTCTATCTCACAACAAAAGGACAGTAAAAAGCAGTTGCATAGATTACAGAGATATTAAATCAAACGTGCAGACGAAAAATGAGAATAAACACTTATCTTTTCTGAATATCACAGCAGGCAGTAAGTCAGTCTCTCAGCACAGCTTGGGTAACAGGTATATCAGATTTAAGGCACAGAAGGCAGAAACAGACCTATTATCCAGACAATACAGTTGCAGAAATGCCCTGCCCAGACGAAACCAGTTCTGTTCACTTTCTCTCACTAAGTAAGCAGATAGGTCTCTAGACACATGATTTCACTACAAACTGAGGTCAACACTAACAGATATTAGCTCTATCTCACAACAAAAGGACAGTAAAAAGCAGTTGTACAAATTACGGAGATATTAAATCAAACGTGCAGATGAAAAATGAGAATAAACACTTATCTTTCCTGAATATCACAGCAGGCAGTAAGTCAGTCTCTCAGCACAGATTGAGTAGCAGGTATATCTGATTTAAGGCACAGAAGGCAGAAACAGACCTATTATCCAGACAATACAGTTGCAGAAATGTCTTGCCCTGATGAAACCAGTTATGTTCACTTTCTCTCACTAAGTAAGCAGATAGGCCTCTAGACACAGGATTTCACTACAAATTGAGGTCAACACTGACAGATATCTCTATCTCACAACAACAGGACAGTAAAAAGCAGTTGTACAGATTACAGAGATATTAAATCAAACATGCAGACGAAAAATGAGAATAAACAATTATCTTTTCTGAATATCACAGCAGGCAGTAAGTCAGTCTCTCAGCACAGCTTGAGTAACAGGTATGGAAATATATGTTTCAAGGCTAAAGAGGCTATAAACAGGTTATTAGGATGTCCAGCCCAAAGTTTAATTTAGAATACACTATTTTTATACGTTTATAGCAGCTCGTATATTTGATTTTACAAAGTGTTTTCCTTAAATTGTACTTATTTCAAGTAAGCCATTTTATTGCATTTCAAAAGCTTGTAGCTAGTTATTTATGATTAAGTTCAAGGGTATAGCTATTGAACTGATGTGATCACAGCTGCTGGCATCCTCCTTCTGAAGAGTTACTGCTCAAGCTATTACTACTATACCAATATTAACAGCTGGCTTATTTTGACAGTAAACAGCAACAGTGTTGCTGTTGGTTTGATAAAGTGATCAGTTGGATTACTGCTTTACTGCAGAGAACTAATTAACCCCTCCTGAATGACATTTTATGAATGTGTTTGTGAATATACAGAAAAAAAATTGGTGGTAACCCTTGAAGTCTCAGAAAACCCAGTGTGCAACCTATACTAGGTCAAAAACAAACCTAGAAGAAACTCTGCAGTGTGGAGGGTATGATGTTCACTTCCTGAATTATGTTAAGCACCTAATTCAATAATAAAAATCAAACTGTAATGTGCTACAAAATAATAAAATACAAAACAGTAGGTAGTCCACAGTTGAGGTAAAAATGGTAGGTAGTCCACAGTTGAGGTAAAAATGGAATATCCTTTATTGAAATACACAAACAAGTGATCCTAATTGATTATTATAGTTTACAGGCAATGGTGCCTAATTTCTTTTCTGGAAAATGATGCAAACAATTGTGAATCCTTTCAGATAGATTTAATTTAGTTTATTCATTTTAGTCTTATAAAACATTAAGTATGGAAGCTTGACACACAAAGCTTTCAATTCTGAAACCCATCATGACTACTAGAAAAGGTTTTCCAGGATACAAAATGCAAGTCTGCAGAAGCAACTGGTTCAAACAGGGAAGTGTTAATTACTCTAAATTAAAATATAAATCCCAAGAAGATACAATATTTCTTATGGCAGGCAGAATAAAGAAACTATCCCTTAGAAAAATCTTGCAAACTTTCAAAGAAGCTATTGAAATTGAGGTAGGATCCTACTGAATGTTTGAAACTGCTGCTATGTGAACTTCAACAAAGGAATAGCTCAGGACAGCTCCATGAAAGGTAGCCCAAAACTGCTGGTACTGAAACAGTGAACGGACGCAAACCTTCTGTAGTAGCTCATATAGAGATGTCACTTCCATTTTCTTCCTTGTGTTTTTCTAGTACTGGGCTTCTGTGGAGAAGTGTGAATTTGGACTATCATGTCAGGGTAAGAACGGCCCCTAATCATTAAAGTAACTAGAATAACTCTGCAGCTAAATTAGAGGGAAAGAAATTCCTGGTGAGCCATGCTAGTCAGATGGGTTGGTTCTGAAGGGCGTTAGACTTCGAAACCTCTCTAGAAAATGAGGCTAAAACAAATAGAAACAACTTTGCTGAGGTCAGTATGGGGCTATGAGAATGATCTTGGACTTGCTCAGTTTTGCTTTCTAAATGAATTTTGGATTAAAAGGAAATGTGAGTAAAAGAACAGGAATCCTGGGGGGTCACTTCTGTATGACAGCAACCAAGGAAAGGAATGTGGGAGGAAGTTGCTGAATCTCGCATTGTGTGGAGATGCAAATAGGTTGCAATGAGGCTTTCCTCAGAAACAGACAATTCTGTGCCACTGATATGAAACCACTGGCGTGGTACAAGTAATCAGTGACTGATGCTTGCTAGCAAGGGAACTGGCCTTTGCATGAATGAGGTCTGCAATTAGAAGGTGGTCTATAGGCACAGCCCGTTCCCATTGCCATTCTCTCCCTGGCACTTGACAAAGCAGGTAAGAGTGACTCCCTGCCTGTTTATATATCAAATTACTTCCATGGTGTCACTGTTGGTGTGGATGGGGTGAGACCAGGGGAGCACTTAAAGGCTTGTAATGTTAGAAGAAATGCCCTCATCTCAAAAATGCTGATGTGAAACTGTCCAGTGTATAACCATATTTGACATTACCACCAACTAACTATGGCAGGCGTATGTATGGTAACAGCCAGTAAAGGGGGAACTAGAAAAAGAATACCTGGGGTCAGGTTTCATATGTGAGTACTTATTTAAAAGTGAGACTCTCATATCCTGGATTCCATTATGTGATGTGTTGTGAGGGTCAATCAACTGAGACAACTGAACTTTTAAGGTCCACTGTAGAACTCTCATGTGAAATCTGGTATCTGGAAGCATGTGAACAGTTGCTACCATTATTGCTACCATTAGCCACAGTGAGGAGGAGACTGAGTGAGACTGAAAGAGCTAAATAACCACAGTCTTTAAAGGGAGGATATCCTCTCAGGGAAGCCAAGACTTGCAAAACACACTGTCTACTGTGCACACAATGAATGTGGGCATTTGAGAGGACTTGATGTGTAACACTGGGGGATTCATACAGGTTAAAAAGTACTCAAAGAGACCCCAGACAAGGAACCTTTAAAAAAAATAAACTGGTCCATGTGGGTGTTGATAGGATCCAGTCATCTAGGTAAGCAAACACCTTCACACATTTAGCTTCTAATTCACTGCAACTATTGGCACAAATTTAGTGAATATCCTTAGTCTGGAGTTGAGACCAAACAGAATGGTCTAGAGCTGATAATGGCTGGCACTTATCCAGAAGTGAAGAAACCTTCTGGACTCCTCAGCAATCTGTACATAAAAATAGGTATCCTTGAGGTCCAAACAGCACATCCAGTCTCCTTTGGACAGACATTGAAGGATGGTCAGTACTTTAACCACACAAAATTACTTTTTCGGGATTAATTAATTTAGTTCATTCAGATGAATTATAGGCCTCAGGTTAACGTTTTTAAAACTAAAAATAATCTGTAGTGAAAGCTCGATATTTTCTATTCTGGCAGGACCTCTTGGAAGGCCTGCTTTTCTTTGAGGTTTAAGATTTCTTGTAGGATGTCTGGTATGCACAAATTACTGTCCTGATCTCCTTGATCTGCACAATGGACAGTCATGCTTTCATGTGGAGGAAAAGAAAACCATTAACTGCCTCTGGACAGTTGGGTAAGGTTTGTAGATTAGATTGCTGTTCCCCAAAGAAGGATCATGGTAACCCTACTGATAATTACTTCATTTTGGAATGCAACAATTTTACAGGATATCACAGTAGTTCTTCCAATGTCTTTCACAATTTTACTGCTGTTAATGCTGAAACCAAAGTTGATGTGGATTCCAGTACACCCTGGAAAATGTACATTGAGGAGCTAAACATTTAATGCCAATAACTCAGATTTTTGTCATCTTTCTCCGTGATGATTTTTACTGACAGGCCTAAAAAACTAAATCTGGTTAAGTGAGCATTGGGAAAGGTTGCCTTGGTATCCAATGTAAGATGTAACCAGATGTGATGGTGAAATGCAGTACTAACCTACAAAACTGTAAAACAGAAGCAAGGTAAGGTTCTCAATAGCAGCCATAGATGTCTTCTGAGACAGCAACTTGTACTTGTCTCCCTCAGGCAAACATGACAGTTACTGTCTCATTTACTCAGCCATCTTTTGCTGAAATCTAAACAAATGTAAAAAATAGATTATAGACCACAGAAGAAACATGGAGGATGTGTAAACTTGTTCGAAAATCTGTGCTCCGTCCTGGACTTGTTATCCTGGAATGGACAACAGGATTCTGTAGATTAGGGAGCTTTTTTAAGGGCTGTCACAGCAACAAGGAATCTGATTTAAGATTCATAGTCCAGCAGACCAGTCTTTAGGAGGACAGAAGATCCTACTTGTTCTTTACAGCCTGGTGCCACAATAACAAGCTCTTCTTATGCTATTTTTACTACAAGGGGCACAACATTCTGTTATTAAGGCAAGGGCATAAGGACTGTTGGCCATCACCTCTCTGCCTCATAACTTCTAGGACCTTGCAGGAGGAAGGGGAATCAACTCCCTTATTCTCATCCATATCTCAGCAGAGTGACTCCTAAGGGGACACTAAGTGACTCCTCTTGGACTTTTGCTTAATACCTGACATCAAAGGTGAGATGCTCAAGGGTGAAGAAGCCTGAAAAGAACTGGATATTATTTAGCTGTCTTGCAAAGCCCATCTGACTTGTTTGGATAGATGGACAGCCAAAGTGCTGGCCAATAAAGTATTCTTATGGAGGTCAAAACCTCTTGGAATAGGTGCTGATGGTGGCAAATTCACATTCTGCACTTTGTGTCAACACTGACACTTAGGCCACAAGTGTGGGGGGGGTGCCAACCCCAGCTGCCAAAAGCCCTGATCTGCTGGGCTGAGTTTTTGGGCCTCAAACCCAAACCCAACAGTCCAACCTCCAAAAATGGGGCCACAATAGCAATCAAGCCCAGGCCTGATGTCAGGAGTTCTGACCCAAAAGACTGAATTTCTGGCCAGCAATGTGAGCAAAAGACTGGGTGTAAAAACTAATGCCAGTCCACTACAAATTTACGGGCCAAAGAAACTCCTAATCCTGACAAAATTGATGTACAGTAAACTCTCAGTTAACTGGAACTCAAGCAGCTGGCATTCTCAAGCAACCAGCAAAAAATATCAAAGAAATGCAGTACAATTTTTATGTATTGCACTTTCAGTTTTCTCCCTGCAGAAACATACCCGAATCCCGGCTCTGACTCGGCCATACTCTAGCTCGAATTCATCAATTGGCTCGTGGCTAAGAGGTATCCCATCATGCAACAGGTCTATTCCCCAGATCTTGTTTGCTGCAAGCTCACACACATACACACTGAGAAGAAGAACACCACCAACAGAAAGGACTACTGACACCTAGAGACAATACCCCCAGGTCCTGCAGGAGGGGGAAGGAGGGAGGGTTAGTAAGAATGTAAGGTGAAATGGACTACATACATCCAACGTTATGGTGGGTACATAACTTCTTGATGTTATGTAGTCCAATCTCACCTTCATTCTTACCCGTGGGACAGCGTCCCTAGCACCTTGATCTTGGGTGGCTCAGTGAAAAATGCTCTTGAGCACCGTGGAACCAAAGGAAGATCTGCCTCTAGAGACCAGATCTAATTTGTAGTGACTAATAAAAGTACGAGGTGAAGCCCATGTTGCTGCAGCACAAATATCATCCATAGACATCCTAGCCTGAAATGCAGTAGAGGTAGCCACAGATTGTATAGAATGAGCCTTCACTTTAAAGGGTAATTCTTTGCCATTGGAAGCATAAATAAATGAGATGCAATCGGAGATCCAGCAAGACAAGGTTACCTTAGAAACCAGAACCCCAAGTCTATTGTCTGAAAACGAGACAAACATTTGATCTGATTTCCTGAAATCTTTCGTTCTATGTAAATAGAAACGCAATTGTCTGTGAATATCCAGCTGATGAAACTTAAATTTTGCCTTGTTGGAGAATTCAGGAAAAAATACAGGCAACTCAATGGATTGGTTGATATTGACAACAGAGGCAACCTTTGGAACAAAAGAAGGGCTGGTTCTTAAGGAGACCCTATCCTTGTGAAACACCAAATAAGGTGGTCTAATCGATAATGCTTGGAGTTTAGAGACCCACCTAGCTGAAGTTATGGCTACCAAGAATACTGTCTACCATGACAAGAATTTAATGTCACGTGTAGCTGCAGCCTCAAAGGTAGTTGAGGTGAGTTTCTGTAGTACAAAACTGAGGTCCCATGGCATCACTGGATCAAAGACTGGAGGTTGGAGTAACAATGCCCCTCTCATAAAAGCCTTACAAAGCCTATGAGCCATGAGGTTAGGCTCATTAGCAATGTGAAAGCTAGAAATTGCTGCCAATTGCACTTTAATGGTTGCCACAGCTGAACCTTGACTAAACAGTTGAGAAAGAAATTCCAATATTGTGGAAATAGGCGCTGTATAAGGATCAATATGTCTCTCACGAGCCCAAATAGAAAATCTCTTCCACTTACTGGAATAAATCTAACTGGTAGAAGGCTTGTGGGAAGATGATAGAATATGGACCACTTCCAGGGAAAAATCATGAAGCCTGACTAAGGATGAAACTGGAGCAGCCAAGTTGTCAACCTGAGGCTCCGTATGGAGGGATGGAACTGTCCTAACAAATGAGTCAGGAGATCTGGAACTGGGTCCAGAATCCAGGGCTTGTCCATTAGATAGGGTTGAAGGAAGGGAAACCAAATCTGACAAGGCCAGTGTGGGGCAATGAGGATCATTTTGCTCCCCACTGACTGTGCTTTCTGAATGACCTTTGATATCAGAGGTAACGGTGGAAAGGCATAGAGAAGACTGGAGGGCCAATCGTGAGCCACAGTGTCCCTGGGTGTCTCCCCCTCTGGAGGGATAAGGGTGAAGTAGCTGCTGCATTTGGCAATGAGGTGGCTGGCAAATAGATTGCAGCAAGGCTGACCCCATCTGTGGAATATCTCTTCCGCAACATAATTGTTCAGGGACTACTCATGAGGCATTAGGATAGCTCTGCTCAGCCTGTCGGCAATCACGTTGGACTTTTCTGGTATATGTCTTGCAACTAGAAAGCATTGGGAAGACATCGCCCACTGCCAAACTCGAAGTGCATCTCTGCAAAGGGGGTATGATTTGGTTCCTCCCTGTTTGTTCAGGTACCACACTACCGATATGTTGTCTGAGTGGATTGCAATTGTCCCTAGAGGGAGAGGGTGCTGAAGTGCTTGCAACGCTAAATGCACTGCTCTCAGCTCCAAGACATTGATATGCAAATGGGTCTCGTGATCCTGCCACGTGCCTTGGACAGTCTTGCCAAGATAATGCCCACCCACCCGACTGGGAGGCATCCACGATCACTGTGGCAACTGGAGGAGATGGGACAAAGGGCTTGCCCACATTGAGATTGCTGGCCTAAAGCCACCAGCGTAGATCCCGCTTGCACGTGTCCGTAATCAGAATAAAATGGGAGAGTGGGAGATGCTGCAGTGACCACTGGGCGAAAAGCAGCCACTGAAGAATCCTCATGTGTAGTCTGGCAAGGGTTACTAGCATGATCATGGCAGCCATGGTCCTCAATAACTTGAGGACCACTTTTGCCCTGACATTCCTCAATGGTAGTAAGGCGTAGACCTGCTGTTATAGAGCCTGAATTCTCTCTTCTGGTAAGAAGGCCCTCGTGAGCACCGTATCTACTTCGGTGCCGATAAAAGTGACACGCTGCAAGGGCAACAAGGCAGATTTTTTCCAAATTAGAGTAATTCCTAACCATTGGCACAATGCAATGGTGACATCCCTGGTCTGTAACAGTAGATGCCTGGTGGTGGCAGAAAGGAGCCAGTCGTCCAGGTATGGAAATACTTGGAATCCCTGACGTCTCAAGTGAGCCGTTATCACTGCTATGCATTTGGTGAACACTCTGGGGGCTGTGCTGAGACCAAAGGGCAGAGTGCAAAACTGAAAATGACTGGCTCCCAGCCGGAAGTGTAAATGACTTCTCGATGCCCTGTCCATCTTGATATGGTAGTAAGCATCTTTGAGGTCAATGCAGCACATCCACACATCTTTCCCTAACAGAGGGAGTATTGACTGTAAGGTGACTATGCAGAACTTGGACTTTTGTACATGAAGGTTCAATCGTCTGAGATCCAAGATGGGTCTCAGGTCCCCTGTTTTTTTCGGCACCAAAAAGAATCTGGAGTAAGTCCCTAATCCTACTTGGTCTGTGGGGACAGGCTGGATGGCTCCCTTTGAAAGCAACTTTTTTATTTCTAAAGTTGCAGAATCCCTGTGACTGGGTGGAACGTCTGGGATTCTCTTGGATGGCAGGGGAGGAGAAGGGGATATGATTTGTGTCTTTCGGCTTTTCCCGGTTAGGGGTCACCACAGCGGAACTCCGGTCCGCTAAAGATTGGCAGTAGACTTTCATGTGCTGGTTTGCCGGGCCTAACGCACAACCTTCAAAGAAGGAACGCCCATTCACGCATGTCGACACACAGAAGATGCTCTAACTGAGAATCGAACGGGCAATGTCTAACTGTGGGGCGACAATGCTACCGCAGCACCACCACCGTGGGTAGAAGGGGATATGATAACCTCTGGAAATTATCTTTAATACCCACTCGTCTTGGGTGACTTCTTGCCAGGCTTCTGGGTATAAAGAAATGTGACCCCTGACTGGCTCCAGAGATGCACAGTCGGGCCTCCCTTCAGGAGCGCTGGTAGGGAGAACCACGAATGGAATCACGGTCCCCCTGGTTACGCGTGCCTCCTCTGCCTCTAGGGTGGCGTCTACCTGAATTTCCATTCCATCCCCTTTCTCCGGAGGGGGAATCACTTTGTGCACCCTGAAAAACCTCTGCAGCTTCCTGAACCACATTTTCCTATCCTTCTGGACCTTGGGGTAAGGTCTAGAAGGTATGGAAAAATGGACTCCCACGGCAGACAGTGTTTTTCCTTCCTGCTCGCACCTAGTCAGAGTGTTCTTCACCTTGGTTCCGAACAACGATGAACCATCAAATGGGGCACTGGTGAACATAGACTTAAAGGCCTCCACAAAATTGCACAGGCGCATCCAGGAGTGTCTCCTAAGAGAGACTCTGGAACCCGCAGCCCTACTCGTTCCATCGGCTGCACATGAAATCAGCCTCATGGAGGAGTTGGTAAGGGAATTTAGGGTAGACATCTGTGCATTGACCTTCTGTGCCACGGCATCAGAAATGTTACCCTATAGAGAATCTCCTAGCTCTTTTAGGAGATCTCTCTGGAGCCTCGTAAAATGCGTCAAGTAGTTTAGCGACCACAGTGTAAAGGCCACTGAGGTAAATGCATGCTTCCCATACCTGTCCATAGTCCAGGACTCCTTGTTAGGCAGATGGATGGTAGACGAAGTTTCAGCAAGTTCTTTCTTGGTGCCCGCTGCCACCACCATGGCATCTACTGGTGATAGATCCTCCTTGTCAGAGGGGGCGGACAAAAACTTATTGAGTCTCCTTGGGACTGGTTCCACAGTGTCAGGAGTTTCCCACACCTTTCGACAGACAAGATCTAATAGCTCATCAAAAGGGGGAGAAACCCAAGAGGTGGAGGGTTGAGACCCGAAAGCCTTCAGGAGCACCGACTCCTCATCAGAAGGAGATCTGGATGGCCAGCTGCCTCTCTGCTTCAGGATCTCCAGGATATCTGAAAAAGAGGTATCTTCAGAAGACGACTTTGGGGACCCCTCTGACTCCTTGAGGTCGGTATCTGACGTGGGAGACTCATCCGGGGAGTCAAGGTGTTTCCTCTTACACAATCTCTTTCTGGCAGGCTCCTCAGGCAAAAACTCTGGGGAGACGTCAGAAAGTTGGGACAACTCATGGAGGAATCCTGAGGCTTAGGATCTCCGCTGCCCATGGATAGAGCATGATCTGAAACTGACACCTGTGCTGGAGGGGGCAGAGTATCGGTGCAGTAGGATGCAGCTGACGACCTGGCCAGCACACTCCTCATAACCTCAAAGGCTGATCCCCCCGGCTCCAAAGGCCGACTAACTGAAGATGAAACAGTAGCAGCCACTGGCGCTGAGGAGATGAGGTCCAAAGCTGATGTCGGGTCCAAGCTCACTCAGGCCGAAGCACCAAGATGAAGGCTCGGAACTGATGAAGATCGATCTGTGACCTCCCCCTCAGGTCCGACCGGAGAATCGTGAACCCTTGACCCCGTGGACAGAGCCGACAGGGTCGGAGTGGAAATCGGAAACCAGAGGCCAGGCGAGGCTACTGGAACAGACCTAACGGTGCCCGACGGCACCGACAACTCTGGCTCCGAAGGCCGAGAAAGGCTTGGAGGAGGAACAACAAAGGATGAAGAGGCCATAAGCTCTGGAGCCGACTGGGTCGGAGCCAAAATCAATTTAGCCAACAACGATGACTGAAGCAGTTTCTTCACCACTCTATCAACGTTCTCATTGGAAAGGGACCTGGAAGATAAAGTAGGAGATCTGGATATCCTTACAGAAGGGGACTTGCGTGAAGGAGAACCCGGTCAAAAAACTGGAGACCGGCTCCAAACCAAAATATTCATGACCGGCTCTGAAAGGCTGGGAGCCGATACGGACTTAGTCAAGAGACTTCCTTCTTTCGGCACTGAGGGCAATGGAACCGAAGAAGGAGAAGTTGTTCTAGCAACTTTTTCTGGTGGCTCCGAAGAAACAGACGGAGCCGGAGAGCACTTCTTGGAAGTCTTTTTGTCCTTTTTAGCTGGAGAGGATAATGCACTGGAAGACTTAGCCAAGTCTTCCTCTAAGGAGTGTTTAAGCAGTCCTTTCAAAATGATCTTTTTCTTCCTCTCCTGTAGCACACGGGGACTGAAGGAATGACAAAACAAGCAGGACTCTTGGAGGTGAATAGCCCCCAAGCAGTACACGCACACAGAGTGCCCATCAGTTAAAGACATTTTATTGCTGCATTCAACACACTTTTTAAAGCCCGAAGGCCTGTGTTCCTTAGGATCTTTGGACATGCTGAAAGGAACAAATTAATACATACACGCACTAGACCCAACTAACAAGAAACACAGCCTCTAACTCAAACGGCCCAGAAACCGGCGGGAAAACAACAGGGAGGACTAGGTCCTCTAACTCAAAGGGGTCTAGCCCGGGGAAACAAAGGCAGGAAAGCACCACTAGCCAGACAAAACACTAAACGCTTACATAATGAAGCACCAAACCAAAGACCACACAGAAACAATGGGGAGGACTAGGTCCTCTAACTTAAATGGGCCTAGCCCGTGGGGAAAGGAAACAAATGGGATACCCAAACAGCCAGACAAGGGCACAAAAAACAGCCAGAGAAACAACTACAGGCAGTAAAACCACCCCTACCACACACACAGAGCTATGAAAATAGCTTTTTTGAGCAACAAGTCAACAGTTTATAAAAATTTTATAAACAATATAGTTAGCCATGGCCAAAAGCGAGACCATGTCTGAGCTTAAAGAGCGGCAAATGAGATCTTGGGAATAGACCTGCTGCATGATGGGATACCTCTTAGCCATGAGCCAAATGAAGACTTCAGCTAAAGTATGGCCGAGTTGGAGCTGAAGTTCGGCTCCAAACCCACGGGTAAGAATGAAGGCGAGATTGGACTACATAACATCTACAGTTATCCGGCATCTACCAATCCCAATGAGTGCTGGTTAACTGAGAGTTTACTGTAGTGATCAACAACACTGGCAACAAGGTTAACATCAAAGGTACCAACCCAGAAGGCTGCAGTCCCAAGATCAACACTACCACAGATGCTGACACTTCTGATGACTTCAACAACAGTGCACAGAAGTTGAACTCTGGCCTCACTGGAACTGGCACAAGAAAAAGGAAAATCAGGATGACCTGGCAGAAAAGCCTGGCAAAGATGAGATGCTGCTGTCTGCTCTGGTAACAGAGGAAGAGGAGATCTCCATCCCATTCTCAGAGTCTGGTTCAATGGCAGGTATAGAATGATTTCAGAAAGATCTGAAAGATCTTGCAGATGAAAGGATAGCAGGAATCAATGATTTTCGAACTTAAACAACAGAGAAGGAAGACAGACACTCTGTTCTCACTAATGTAACAGAATAATGCACTGAGACAATTTTAACTGGTATTTAAGGAAACCCCAGAAGGAAAATGAGTAGGGAAAATTATTTAGTTCCCGACTTTTTTAGAACATGGATGGAAATCTTTTAACTTTATTACTGCTATCTGTATCATTTCTGTCCACTGTGTGCCTTCTCTTCCTTTCACTTTCCTGTTACCTTTAGATTTATCAACCACAGGTTTGCTTTTCAACCTCCATGAGGTCAGAGCCACAGCCTTAGCAGACTCAACGCTGTCGTCTTTGACAATGCTAACGTATTTTTCTTATCCTTGGCTGTACTAGGGCTAAAGGAGTGAAAAATCTCTCACTGTTCAATGAAGAGCTTCTCGCCTAAACAATAGCCACAGAAAGTATGCTTGTCTTGAAGTCTGATGTTATGCCCATACTTACATTTTTTGAAAGCTCTACTGTTCATACTATACCAACCAAACAAATGCTAACAGCCACCAAAGAGAAGAAAACCAGCACTTAGAAATCTTTACTTTTTGACTGCAATGCGCAAAAGCTAAACAACTCTTAACAAAACAATCAGCACACTGCTCTGATGAGAAACAAAGATACAACTCTAGAAATTATGATTTATTTGTTAAATGAGCAAACTAATGTAGAAGCAGGAACAAATATCAGAGGCAGAACAAGAACTGGAAAGTAAGGAGTGAGGCAAAAAAATGCCAAGGCTTGGGGAGAGATGGAGAGTACAGTGAAAAGCTGCCTGAAAATTGTGACCGGCGAATTGCTGGGCATGTATTCATGATGTAAGCAAACAAGAGTAAATCAGAAAGAAATTCAATATTTTTCTCAAAAATTAGCACTTTTTTACCCAAACATAGCTGTGGACATCTTTCTTATGTTTGATAAACACACAGTAAAAGAGTTGGTGAGAAAGCTTGTTCAAAAAGAACTAAGTGTAAAGGGGAAGGTTATTAGCATATGATAGTTTTAGTCACATTGGCATCATTAGTCCTGCTGATTGTTGAAGCTTGCCCCCTCATCTCACACATATCTGTCAAATAAAAGACTGCAACCAAAAAAATTAATTCCACAGTCCACACCGCTTCCCCCAATAAACACACATACATACACAAACAATGTAGTAATCCCAGCTTCACAGTTTTAGGCTGCAAGCAAAATCCGGGAATCCATATCAGTTTCCATCAAAGATACAACTCTGCATCCTGAATTCAAGAAAAAAAATCAAATAATGTCTAATTAAAACCACTGACTGTCACTGTTTTTCAAGCAATGTGACAAGATAAATGGTCCTAACCATCCAATATACTTTTAAAAATTATGATGACCATTAACTACCCTCAGAATGTAATACTTGTTGCTTAAGAAGAACCACTGTAGCAGATTCTCTGTTGAAATGTCAGCACTCAAAATTCCATGTACTGAAAAGCCAAAAAAAGATTGAAAACCTGGAGAAGAAAGAATGTCGAAAAGCATTCTCTTCTCCTTAAAACTTGTTTCTAAAAGTGGGGCAAGCCTCCCCATGCAACCCTCATGCTGCAAGCCCCCCACAACCCCCACATGTATATATACCAAATCCGATATTACCATACTTCGGAGAAAAGGGAATATGTAAGTCTGTTCTTCCAGTCATTCAGTCTCTGCATTTTGGGATTCATTCTAGTGGGTCCCAACATTTCAAATGGCTCCCCTATAAGCACATCCCATCTAAATAATTTCCATCATAAGCTACAGCCTACAACTACTGCTTTCCTTTCCAGCAATTTAACACCTTGTCCTTCACTGCAGTTAATTAGGACTATCTCATATATCTGTTAAAGGTCATTGATACATAAATCCTACTTAACCTCCCCGATGGATATCTTTACAAATCCTTTTACTTGTCTCTGGTTACATCCGACTTTCTTCGAATATTTTTCAGAAGAGTATTACACCTTTTAAATATCACATAACTGCTGTTAAAAATGTCCTCTCTTTCATTGATTTTTACAACTATTACCTAAAGTATTTATTATTATGTGTGTATTTGCTTCAGTGATGTATTTTTACATGCTCAAAGACGGACTGTCGTTTGTTTAACAAGTGGGCTGAACCTGAAGCAGGTATGTATCAGTCATCTACTCTAACAAAGCTAAATAAAGAAATGAATGGATAGATGCATGAATAACTAAATAAATAATGACTTACAATTTTTTTTACCACTTTGCCTACAACCAGTGTTCTTACCCACCTTTGGTTTATCATCTCAAATATAATTCAGCATCATTTGTTGATCAATTTCAGAAAATATCCTATGGCTCTGCTGGTGGTGGTGGGGGGGGGGGGCCAAAAAAAACAGCTTTGTGTGATTTTGCCTGCAATGTAGCTATCAGCAATTCTAGGTCTAAAGTAAATAAGACTGATGACAATGAACATCCCTCGTGGTTCCTACTATATAAGTTAAAAAGTAGACAGAGACTTGCATGCATCTTTATCCTTGCTGTGGAACTGTCACATACAGCCATCATTAACTTAGACTCAGGAGGCAGACAAAATCTATTCAAACCTTTGACAGTCAAGTTTGTCAAATGGATTCTTAGCAATTAAACTGGCTACTACTCTTATAGCTTTCTTATCTTGGGCATCCTTCATAACTACAAACATTTTCAAGATATTATCGAAAGTCTGCTGTTTCCCTACAAAGCACCACTGATCAGCCTCTATCGATCATGATAAATACTTTGCTAATCCTGCCACTACAACAGACATAAATTTTAACCAAGCTTAAGTACTGTAGGAGAGCAACAACATTTGTTACTTCTCTTCCTTTGCCATACTGACGACAACTGCCTGCCTCAATGTGGCTGGCAAATTTTATTTACAATAACATCATTGAATAACACCACCAACAATGGTGTCACCTCCTCTATATTTTGCTTCCATGATTCTATGGGCAGGCCATCACTTCCTGACGTCATACCTTGAGACTAATGACTTATCATTTACTGGACTTCAACACTTATACGAATCATCAATTCTTTAGCCAGCTACTAATTTAATTTAGTTAGAGAGCCATTGCTTGCACATAATTCTGAAATTCTTCTTCTTATTCAATCCGTTTTAGTTTAATACAAATCTATATAATATTCTCAAAGTTCTCCACAATCTCTTTTGGATTCTTAATTGTTTCCTGCTCTGGCTGATAAACCCCTGTCAGAAACCAAGTAAATACGAATGCTTTATACGGTCATATTAAAGTTAATGGAGACCACACTTTTAAATTTATGGTCGTAAGCAGGCTAGTAGAAACAATACAAGGAGGAGATCTGGCCAACTATACTAAAACTGAGGAAACAAAATGGATTATGAGCCTTAGAGCGGACCAGAAACCTGGATTAAATGAAATTGTACCGCTCAAACCCATCTTGAAAGGAAGGGCTCTAAAGAAATAATGCACATGCATTAATCCCATGTTATTTCACTTTAACAACTCCAAGCTTTTAGCTAACACTAAGTAAATAGAACATGCACTCTGAATGAGAGGTATGTCTATACACCAAAACTTTATTGGTTGATTGAATGAATGAGCTGCAGGAAGCTCTTTTTAAATGAAGGGAAGCTGCTTTTTTCTTTATGATTTGATAAAGGTTCAACAACCGAAAGCTCTTATCCAGACAGCAACAGCAGGATTACATTTTATTTTGTTAATAAAGGAACTGATTTTAACATTTTATTTCAGCTTGGGTGGCAGCAGCAGGTTTGCTTTCTACAGTTATAATACATGGATTCCTCTGCTGATACAACTTTACAGCCAGTGCCTTCTGATATCCTGTGGAATTTTGAAAAATAAATCTTCTTTAAGTAATGCCTTTAAAAAATCTAATTTTTTGTCCATGACCCAAGTCTTGCCTTAACTGTATTTTTCTTTTGGAATTTTGAACTGTCCCTATTTAATTGATCCTCTACATATAATAGTCTATACCTTTTGAATTTCAAAATCATCTTCTTTTCTACAGCTTGGCTATATAAACATTCACCACTTTATCTACTGTAAGTTTAAATTTGTCCTATCTGACTATCAATGGTTCTTTATCCCTTGCCATCTTTCTATTTGCATCTGAGATTTACTCCTCTCCCTAAAGCTTTTCATGAATTAACAGCAGGTAGGCACCCGCCACTGCCGACCCACATTTTGTATAATATGTAATTACAATAAAACTTTGAGTAGGCTGTGATTTTGAACTTAATTTAATTAGCAAATAGTCTGAATACACTGGAGACCATTGTGCTCCATTTTAGAATGTTAATGGTCATGTCAAAATTCCTCTAGACTATTAAGGAAACCAGTGTGTCTTAAAAGAGATAGCTTTAGTGTGGCAAAAGAATTTGCATTAATTTTGAACACAGCAGAGGAATTCTATGCAACAAGAATGGAATGTGAGGATTTTAAAGAATGTCAACATTTTTATGAAGTGTAGCCGTTTTCATACTAGGATTTACTCTTCAGATAGATGTGAATTTTAATTTGGATGCTGTCTGATGAAGTGCTGGATCATCAGAGTTTACTTATTTATATTTTGTTTCCAACAATAATAATAAAATATGCTGGGTTTAGTCATCATATTTATTTATTTTATTTATTTTTATTTTACATTTGTTAACCGGGAAATTTCGACTGGACCAGGTCCATTTTCAGCAGAGGCCCGGGGAGAAAAGCTCCAACATCAAGTTATACAAATACATACATCCAGCATAATACACAAAACAGGTTACATCATGTATGCTGAGCATATTAATATAACAAGAATTAATAAAAACACTCCAGGTAAAAGATATAGAACATGGGTAAAAAGACAATGTCAGTCATACTTTGGTAAAAAAAGAAAATATATCAAGTAAGATTCTACAGTTAAAAGTACCCTTTCAGATGACCAAGCCAATATTTTTTCTCTGTTTATAGTTGTTGCTGTATTTGGCAGCAATGCCATGTAGCTGAGCTTGTAGTGGACCAACATACTGCCCATTAATTGTGTGATCAAAACACGTTTCAAAAACAGAAAAATACATTTTCAATATAATAAAAAATCTTTAAATCATGTTGCTTTACTTCAGATCTCCTCAGTGTCTAGTCATATACTGTATTATAATTTTCTAAACATAATGCATTTACTGCACATACCTGAAGAGACATCATGTCAGGTCTGTATTGTTTACGGAATCCCAGATCGTACATGAGGAACTTTAGCATTTCAAAGGCCTGCTCCTCACTCATGTGAAGCAGAAGGACTCCAGCCACAAAACTAATGCCCTGGCAGTAACCTACTTCCTCATCCAGCAAAGAGTAGGCTTTTAGGAGGTTAAAAAGGGACAATTGTCCTGCACCCAGCTGAGCAGAGAAGTATGGGTGAGTGGGGAATGTCCGACCTAGAACAAAACAAGCACACAAAAGGAGTTATTAACATGCTAAATTATAAAATAAGATAAGAGAAAGAAATAACTGTCAACATAAGAGGTAATGACATTCTGGTAAAAGTTTCATTAGTAACAAAAGAAAATAGATTGAATGAAATACACAGTTAATGTAAACCAAGTGACTGAGGCTATCCCAATATCTCTGCAGTAAGAATATTCAACCGTACAAGGTATAAAACACAATTTGAAACTGAATGTGCATCATCATGAAAATGCATGGCAAAAGTATTTTTGGTTAAATGGAAAAAAAACAAAAACTTCCTACTCACACTTCCACAATCATAGTGAATTAGTGCAGACTTACCATCGTCCTTTGAACTTATCTAACACCATCAAAATTAGGACAGGCTTTCTGCATTTTTTTAGCAACTCTACACCAAATTACAAAACAACTCTAATATATTTATATAAGAAGAAAATTGAAGATAAAACACATTTCCTAGAAATGTTTTTAAACACCTTTGTTAAATCATCACTTAGGACATATACACACACACACACACACACACACACACACACACACACACACACACACACACACACACACACACTAATAGAAAACAAAACAAACCATATTAACATTTTCATTTAACAGCATTATAAAATACATGTTTTCTTTCTTTATAACAACTCTCTTCTACTCCAACATTACATAAATCACTCAATTCCTGCCTTCCTTTAAACCTTACTCCTCCTCCTGAACATTATTCTGCATGTATTATTCCCACAATTGTCAAGTATTTCTAAGAAATTTCCTACCCTTTTATTTATGTTTACATTTGTTGGCCAGGATAGTCTGAATGGGTCAGCAAAAGCAAACCGCTTTTATCAGAGTACCAAGTAGAAAAGTTCCATATCAATATGAAAAAGACTAAGTACACAATAGAGAAAAATGTTAAAATAATTCTAGTAGGATAACATAATACACAATAAGTGTATTAACAAACAGCAGCAAAAGCAGAAGATAATCCTACAGATTCCTCCGTAAAGATCCCACCTTCAATTACAGTTGGTTTAGATTTTGATTTCCATTTTCCAGTAATTGTTTTCTTGGTAGCCACTAGCATTAAACTTAGGAAGGCCTTACTGTGCCTAGGCAATTTAGAACCTGTGTCCCAGCTCAAAAGAATAATTTCCTTAGTTATAGCCATTTGTCATCCCCCCCCCCCAACATTTTGTCAGCGTATTCTGTAGGAGAATTTTTTAAATCTGCCATCTTGTTCATAGGTATATACTAGGCTAACGACCACCATAAGCCTAGCCCTGCAACCCAACCCAATTACATCCCTTGGTTAACATGTGTGTCTTATTTGGAGGGGTATATTTCTTAGAAGGTTTCTAAAAAGTGATGTGGGGGGTATGTTAGTTAGGGAATGTTTATTCTCACCTCAGTCTATAACAGACATAGGGTCAGCCCAGGGATGAATTAATGAGTACCCATCCGATGTTAGTTAGGGAATGTTTACTGTCAGCCTCTGTCTATAAGAGACAAGGGATGAATTTGCAATTTCCCATTAAATGGTCAAGGTTATGATTAAATAGGAATAGGGAGGGGCTCTGCTCATTTTGCAGATGTGAGCCTATTCCAGAGCATGGGGATACACTGAATCACATATCTGTCTCATTACAACATTCTATTTAAGTCGCAAGCAAAGTTCAAATCCATGGATCTACTATTTGTTGTGCTGCTCATTTTGCAGATGCGCGAAAGCAACATCAGGGCTGGATGTAAATATGGTATACATGCCAAGCACAGATCGCCTCTCAACAACCTATAGGAGACCAAGTATAGAGAAAAGGCTCTAAGGCGATCTGCATAGGACAGCGTTAATACCCTGGATTATCCTGGTGAGGGACCTCCATGGGTGTTCCAACTGTTGCATATGCCTAATCAAGTACATGCTGAAGAGGGTATTGTATTAAATGATGGGTCTGATAAGGGACGATTAGAGTGGTACTATAACTTTCTTGGACCAGGATGCTATACCCTTACTTATAAGCTGAGAGACATAGAATGATTTTTTTACTACCTTGGCTAAATGTTGGTCAAAGGTCAGATTACTGTCTACATATGTCCCCAGATTTCAAACTACCGGGTTAACTCTTAGGGGTATCTTATAAATGAAGTAATTTGCCTGGGTAGACATTTTCCCAAAACCCACTATAATGCAGTTCCTAACATACACTGCCTTGATTGCCTTCTCAAAGAAGTCTACCAGGATAAGTACGCATGACCTTCCTTTTCCAAAGCCAAACTGGGATAGGTCCAGTGTCTCTAGGCTGCCATTGTCTTTGTTGATCATTTTCATGATAATTTGTTCAATACCTTTGCATACTAAAGTAGTCAGATTAATGAGTCTGTAGTTTCCGGGGTCAGTTGATGGTCTGCCCTTGTGAAAGGCATAACTGTTGCCATTCTCATTCATCTGGTACGTAGCCTGTTCTGAGGTTGTAGTTGACAAGTGACTCAAGGGGTCCTGATAGGTCATAGGTTCATAGGTTCATACTAGGCTATCTGCCCGAGGGCATTTCCCTTTAGTATGGGGAACTAAACCCATTATTTTGCTGTGCCTCTGTCGAGCAGTGACACTGAGGTAATCCCTGGGGTATATCTGCGATCTCCCATCCATTGGTCAAGATTTCTCTTGAACAAGGCCAGCGAGGTGCTCTGCCTCACATGTACCGGGATTTTGTTCCACAGCATAGGAGTCTTTGGGTGATGAATCTATCCCTCCAGCTGTGGCTCTGATGGATCTGGATTTTTGAGGTGAAGCATATTCATCAAATCTGAGTTCTTT
Organism: Protopterus annectens; assembly: GCF_019279795.1. Classification (NCBI taxonomy): domain Eukaryota; kingdom Metazoa; phylum Chordata; order Ceratodontiformes; family Protopteridae; genus Protopterus; species Protopterus annectens. Next base: position 818,514,999 of record NC_056744.1, read on the forward strand.
CAGTCGGGCAGCATAGGACAGATTTTTGAGACCCTTTATCCTTTTGGTGAGGAACTTTGTGGCCTCTCCAGCTGCTGCAAGTGTCGGGTCAGATACATTCGAATGGGGCATTGTACTCAATCATTGGTCTGATGAGTGATGAGTAAAGGAAACTATGACCTCCCTTGATCTGGATGAGAAACCCTTCATGATAAGGTGGGCAATGTAGAAGGTCTTCCTAACTACTTTAGCTACATGGGTGTCGAATGACAGACTACTATCAACCTGGGTCTCCAGGTCCCTGATAACTTCTTCTGTGCTCAGTGGATTGCCACCTATTTTTTTGGCATTTAACTTTACAGTTATCCATTTCTGTGAGACCCTTCCAGTTTGCAGTCATCTGCAAACTTTGTCGGACTGAGCCCTGTGGGACACCACTTGTGACAGGCTTTGAGTCTGACATGGCGCCAGCAACTCTGACCCTGTGGGTTCTGTCACAGTTTGCAACCCATCTTGTGATGTATCCTCATCAATGGCTTTGGTGACTGTTTCAAAAAGTCAACCAAGTTTAAAAGGCATGATCTGCCTATGACAAAGCCAAACTGGTTGTGATCCAATGGCTGTAAATTCCCTATGTCTTCATTTTTGAGATCCAATATGATCCTCTCCATGGCTTTGCAGATGGTACCACAGTTGCAGTCACCCTCTCCCGTATCCTTAAACAGCTGTCCTAGCTGTGGGTTTAATTCTGATTGAGTTCATGGAGCACACCATCAGGTCCCATGGATGCTGTGTTTTTGCTTTGAGAGCAGTTCTCACTTATAGATATCTCTCCTTTTGGGGAGGGGAGAAGTTTGCACTGAACCTGTCAGCCAGTAGTTTTTACTTATAGTGATCAGTCTTTGTTTTGCTTGGGATTGCCTTATCCATGCAGTCCAGTGTGAAGTCGGCTTTTGAGAAGTTCTTTACTGTGGTCGTGTTGAACATTAGCTCCCATGTTCGGATTGTGTGATGAGATCAATTTGAGTTTATGAATTCCAGGAACCTCTAGTGTTTTCAGGAAGGCATATGAGGTTCCTGTACCAGGGGCTGGAAAAAGCTAGAAACTGGCCCAAAACGACCAATAAACTACTAGTTACTGGCTGAAACCTCACAAAACTGGACAAAATGCAGCTCAATGCTTCCCACTCCCACTGGTAAGCAAGGTAACTTCTTCTTTCCCAAATAAGGCAAGGAAACAGTACACAGGAACTACAACCAAAGCCCAGGAATCAGCAACTCTGAAACTGGACTAAACTAGTAAAGCAGGAAAAACAAGAGATATTTTTTTTTCTTTTTTTCACAAAACAGGCAGAAACAGGTACAGCAAACACTTATAAATGCTATGAATCAGCTACTACAGCTTACACAGAAGAATTTGCTACAAATACAGTCAAGTAGTAACAAACAAGGATTCCAAGTGCAATATTAAGTTAAATGCAGTAAAAACAGCTTCAATGTAACAGAAAGGCAGGTGAAATACAGTCGCTAGGTATTCAGATGTGGAAAGCAACAAAATTATACTTAGTATCAAGAAAAGTCACTTATTCAGCTCTCTGCAGCCTGGATTACTCTGCTGGCCCACGTGGAGTCTGTGCTGAGTAGGTATGTTTTATACCAGGGGGCTGGAAAAAGCTAGAAACTGGCCCAAAACGACCAATAAACTACTAGTTACTGGCTGAAACCTCACAAAACTGGACAAAAGGCAGCTCAATGCTTCCCACTCCCACTGGTAAGCAAGGTAACTTCCTTTCCCCAAATAAGGCAAGGAAACAGTACACAGGAACTACAACCAAAGCCCAGGAATCAGCAACTCTGAAACTGGACTAAACTAGTAAAGCAGGAAAAACAAGAGATATTTTTTTTTTTTTTTTTCACAAAACAGGCAGAAACAGGTACAGCAAACACTTATAAATGCTATGAATCAGCTACTACAGCTTACACAGAAGAATTTGCTACAAATACAGTCAAGTAGTAACAAACAAGGATTCCAAGTGCAATATTAAGTTAAATGCAGTAAAAACAGCTTCAATGTAACAGAAAGGCAGGCGAAATACAGTCGCTAGGTATTCAGATGTGGAAAGCAACAAAAATTATACTTAGTATCAAGAAAAGTCACTTATTCAGCTCTCTGCAGCCTGGATTACTCTGCTGGCCCACGTGGAGTCTGTGCTGAGTTGGCTATTTAGTAGGCAATTGGGGATACTGTTGGGGCCCAACGAACCAGTGATTTTGGCCTTAGAGAACACCTCCAGAACCTGCTCCCTGTTGACAACTGGGGAGTTGATATGGTAGAAGAGACTTCACAGGTGGTAGTGGGGGGAATTGGGAGGTGAAGTTAGAACTATGAGTGGGGGATGAAGTTAGAACTATGAGTGGGGGATGAAGTTAGAGCTAAATTTATCAGCCAGTAGATTTGCTATGTCACCCTGTTCATTGAAGGTTGTGCCATTGACCACCAGTTCTGCACACTGTTACATATTGCCTTTAAGATTCCTGACATAACTGAAGAAGACCTTGTGATTGCCCTTAGCCTGGAAGGCTATCCTGACCTTGTAATTGACCTTGTTTGACTTTATTAGACTTCTTACATTTTTGTTTAGTTGAATCAGAGAGCTGTTGTCTCCATGAAAGTTTATTTTTCTGATTTTGGCCATAACTTTTTTTTTTTCTTTTGTTATATAACCTGTAAAGATACAAATTCCACCAGGGTGGTTTGTTTTCAGTCTTAAATCTTGGCTTACTTCTGGTAAGTACAGCGGTCTCAATGCAGCCATTTAAATGTTTGTAAGGGGTTTCTGTAAATAATTCTGCATAAGTAGCTGTGTTCTCTGGCGTTTGGGAAAGCTGTGAATTTTAATAAACTGTCACTTAACAGGATGATGTTTGCTCTAGTATAGTTCCTAACTGTTACAGGTTTGACTCGGTTTTCTGTACTGACTTTTACTTCGAGGGAGATAGCTTTGCTGTCGAATTCACCAATGGAAACGTGACACAGTGAGGGCACAACCCTCTCCCATCTTGGTAACTACTTGGTCCAATATATTTGATCCTCTGGTTGGAGAGTGCAGTATCTGGTCCAGAATGTTTGTGTTAATGAAGTCCAGGAAACATTGTGACTGTGCATCAGAATCAATGTACATCTCCCAGTCTATAGATAGCTATTTAAACTCTCCCATGAATAGGTTATTTGGTTGGTTGGTGAGTGCCTCTAGTAGATCCAGATAAGAGTTGAGAGCTTTGTGGATCATAGGGGGTGACCTGTAGCTGGCCAGTACATGGAGACTTGGATGTGGATGAACTTCAGAGCATCATACTGTTTAACCAATCTAGAGTTGTACTTGCTGTTGATGCAGATTGAGACACCTCCACCTTTAGCCACTGTCTGTGCTGCTGTTGGTCTAAATGTTTGGAAGGCACTGGCGCATTCTACTGCCACAGAACTTTCTGTGGCTTTAAACCAAGTCCCACTAACAGCACAGATGTCTACATTCTCCAGAGTGAGGAGAGCATATAGGATGTGAAGCTTCTTGTTTAGGCTCCTAGCATTGAGCAGTAACACCTTAAGGCTGCTTTGAGTTTTTTTGTTGGAGAAGAAACATATGAGCAAGCTAAGCAGTACTCTTACGGGACAACTGGAGCTGAAAGTGCAGTGTGTTACAGAGTTTCAAAAGAACCCCAAGAAAATACAAAATTATGTCAACATTTTCTTCTTCACAAACTAAGTTAAACTCATAAGGAAAACTGTATGTGCTGAGGGGAAGATGACGTGTTAAAATAAATGATGTAGATAACAGAGGTGTGTAAATCATTCTACTGCAAGTTTTTATTAATAGCTCATCTGATTGCTTTTGTTTATATTTATGTTACAAAACAAAACAACATAAAAGGGAAGGAACAGTAAAGCTTGTCAAGTCCACCAGATCCTTATCCAGCTACTACAAAGTTGCTTCTTCTATTCTTCACTCTGTGTTCTCTCCTCTGGATGACCCACCCCCCACATACACGCACACCTTTTAAACATATCACCTAGCATATTGCCTACCACACATAGTGCTTCGGTATCTTCTAGTCCTGGGACTCACCCAATCAGACAGCAAGTTCTCAGCTTAGAACTGAACTTAACCCCCTCTATCATTCAGTCTTAGTCTTCTTCTGCTTCTGGATTGTTCACCTACATGATAACCACTCTACTCTGCCAGCTCCAAGTCAGTATCTGTCTCCTGCTTAGCCTCTCTTTCATGATATACATTTTCATGGTTTTGAACAACATGCCATAATTCAGCCCCCCCCCCCCCCCAATCATCTAGTTGCTGCTTCTATTTCCCTCCAGTACAGACATATAAACACACATATACCAACCATTCTTACATCATCTATTTTTGGGATGGTTTCCAGAAGTACACAAGATACTCCAGATATGACACCACCAAATCACTGCAGAGTGGCAGAAGTGACACCGCCAAGTCACTCTAAAGTGGCAGATGTAACATTATCAAACCACTGTAGAGTGGAAGGTGTGACCATAACAACTCACTAAAGAGTGGCAGCATTAACTATACCTCACTCAAGAAAACCTTTACCCCCCCCCCCAAGTAAGAATACTTACTACCCAACTAATTTTCTGCTTTATTGAAGTAATGATACAACAGTTACATCAGCTATTCTGCAAGGAGCCAATCTTGCAGTAGATAACTGTTAGGTTTCCTCTTCTGCTATTTGCATTTTGGTTATCTTTCTCTCTCATCCTCCCCAGAAATGAGCACACCTCCCACTGGTACACACCATAGTATCACATGTCAGACCAGAAGAATATTCTTAACCCACTATGCTATTCAGTTTGTCTCATATCCAAAGAACAAACAAATGTAGATCTGCTCAACTTACAGGAAACTACAGACATAGCATATGGACAAAATAATCCTCTAAATGCATGGAAGAACAGAATGGTAAAAGCACTCATTGTACAGGATCCTCCCGCCCACACACACAGAGCAGACCAACTGATAAGGTTAGAACATATCTGCTGTCTGATTTTGTGGGCGCTAAGCAATGAACAACTACTAGGAATAATCTTAAGCAGTGAAAACCTCATGTTATATTTTTCTGAATTCTTGCATCTTCTTTAGTAAACTTGATGTGGAAAAGCACAACCAATGTGTAAAAAGTTCTCCCTTCCTCCACCCCCCCCCCATCCGGGTCTATGCCACAGCAAAAAAATAAGGATGGACTGATTTAAGGGGGATACTGACAGTACTTTGGTGAAGAAAAGTGGGTCAGTTATAATGGACATCCAATCACTGTGAAAGATCAGATACATCTCCCTGCAAATAACAGCCTGAAATTCTTGGATCCAGTGAGTGGAGATAATATGTACTGTGAAACGTGTCTTTCATGACATAAACTTTAAAGGCACTGAATAAGTAAGTTTGAAACAGCTGATGGGAAGGGAAGTCAGTCATCAAGTTACAGAGCTAAGGAGGAGAAGGCTACCTGAAAGGTGATGTAAACCCTTTTGTAGAACTGCTTACCTAGGTAATGCTAGGCAACAGTCCTGTGCTTTACAAAATGACAATAAGCAAATGTACCACTGGCATGTTTCCTGACCAGGGAATAACTAAAACCTCAGTCATAGAGGTTAAAGTAGGTCAATATCAATGTAAACTGACCAGATATAACAGCACCATCTTTTAAGTTGAATGGAAAGCAACTAAGCCTTTCCCACTTAGCCCAGTAAGTCTAGTGAAAGCTTACCTGAAGCCTTAATCACTTCTGGGACTCTGGTCAGTAGGCCCAAAAGAAGCAAAGGATCCAGCCTAGCAAGGTGACACCGAGGCAGTGCCTGCTCTCATCCTAGCCAAGGAGGAGTTCTTGGCTTGTACATGGATAGTTATTTCCTCTGTCAATGACCTTTAAACCTGAAGCCACGCCTCTCTGTATGAATGTTGTGATGAGGCACTGACTAAGAGAGAATCGAGAAATGCACACAGAAATCATCTCCAGCAAAGAATGAGAAGATGTCTGCCATGCTGAATCAAAGACATTAGTGGAGGACTATGTTCTCCACAGTGAATAACAGGTTTACCTCCAGAGAGTCCAACTCCTGGAAAACTCTAGACAGACAGGATTCTTAAATCATCAGGTCCATGACGAGACTAAAACTGAAACCCTGGAAGTCAGTACATTCTTTCTACAAACTGCTGTACTGAAGCCCTTATGTAGGGATAGCTATCAAAAATGCATCAACCCCCTCCACCGTAGCACTGACAGTGAGCTGCTCTGTTTACTTATGTACTGCTCATGGACTAGCTGTATGACTGCTGTTGGTGGGCCACTGGTCCCAATTTCATATCCAAAGCTCAGATGGTAAGAATGACTGCTTAATGGTAGGGCTGACTGATGGGGAATTCCTCTCCTAGAGAGATCCAACTCCTGTGAATCTTTGAGAGATGAGGTTGGTTCCCACACTGCTAGGGAAGCATGTACTATTAGGACCAATGAAGAGTTTTGTTGTACATAGGGAAGGCCCAAAATGAGAATTATGGAACAGATTCCATCAGTCCAAAGACTTGTGACAATGAGTCTGCAAAGGTGAAAACCGAGGAGGAATAAGTAAGTCTGCATCAACTACATACTTACCACCCACTACATTATTTAGCTCCTAAAACATGCAAAATATATCATGAAGACCTTGAATGTCATCAAGCCAAGAAGATAGATTAGTTGTGTATAATCTTACCATAACCGCAGATGTCCTTCTCTTCCAAGTTGCAGTATTCTCACATGTGGGATCCTCTGCCTCAGGCGACAACCCAAACATCCAGCTCATATACAAAAGTTTAGCCTGGCTGCTGTAAGATGTGTGGGACATCACACGCTGGGACTATAAACCATGGGCCATAAATGTGATGTCCGCACACACAGACCTCAGAACTGAATGCCCAGTTGGCAATAGTCTAAGGGCAGCTAAAAGGATGCCATCCAGAAAGGTAAAAGGTCCTATAGGGGGTAGGAGGGAGGGAAAAGAATACTGCAACATGGAAGAGAAGGATACCTATGGTTATGGTAAGATTTTACAAAACTAATCTATGTCCTTCTATTCTCATGTTTCCTATTCTCACATGTGGGAGAATACCAAAGCTAATATATAGCAGTGGAAGTAGTAGCAGTTTCCAAGAATCCATGGAGGATGGCTTTAGCAAATCCTGCCCTGGCTCTGGAGATGTTATCCAGTTTATAGTGCCTAGTGTAACACAGCCACTGGGGATGCACAAGACAGTGCATTTCTTACTGCCAGTCCCAAGCCCGGATAAATGGGGAGGGTTGCGTCAGGAAGGGCATCCGGCGTAAAATTTGCCAAATCATACATGCGGAAATTAGTACAGATATACATACCGGATCGGTTGAGGCCCGGGTTAACAATGACCGCCACCAGTACTGTTGGCCAACAGGGTGCTGGCAGAAACTGGCCTACTGTTGGCCGAAGGAGGAGAAGAGGGGGAAGGCATGCCCAAAGGCAAGTAAAGGCTAGGACTGCGGTAGTGAGGTTCGGAACTTTGAATGTTGGCAGTATGATTGGTATAGGGAGAGAGCTAGCTGATATGATGGACAGAAGGAAGGTTGGTATATTGTGCGTGCAAGAGACCAGATGGAAGGGGAGCAAGGCTAGGTGTATCAGAGGCAGGTTCAAATTTTTTATCATGGTGTGGATGGGAGGAGAAATGGCATAGGGGTTATCCCGAAGGAACAATATGCTAAGAGTGTTTTGGAGGTGAAAAGAGTGTTGGATAGAGTGATGTTTATGAAGCTGGAAATTGATGGTGTAATGATGAATGTTGTTAGTGCATATGCTCCACAAGTTGGGTGTGCGATGGATGAGAAAGAAAAATTTTGGAGTGAGTTGGATGAAGTGGTGATGACTGTACCCAAGGGTGAGAGAGTGGTGATTGGAGCAGATTTCAATGGGCATGTTGGTGAAGGGAACAGAGGGGATGAGGAAGTGATGGGTAGGTATGATGTTAAGCAAAGGAATGCAGAAAGTCAGATGGTAGTGAATTTTGCAAAAAGGATGGAAATGGCTGTGGTGAATACCTATTTTAACAAGAGGGAGGAGCATAGGGTGACATACAAGAGTGGAGGGATATGCACACAGATGGGTTATATCTTATGTAGAAGGGCCAGTCTGAAGGAGATTGGAGACTGTAAAGTGGTGGCAGGGGAAAGTGTAGTTAGGTAGCATAGGATGGTGGTTTGTAGGATGACATTGGTGATCATGAAGAGGAGGAGGAGGAGTGTGAGGGCAGCATCAAGGATCAAATGGTGGAAATTGAAAAAGGGTAATTGTGAGGTGGAGTTCAGGGAAGAGTTAAGACAGGCACTGGGTGGCAGTGAAGAGTTACCGAATAGCTGGGCAACTATAGCAGAGCTGGTAAGGGAGATGGCTAGAAAGGTGCTTGGTGTGACATCTGGAAAGAGGAAGGAGGACAAGGAGACCTGGTGGTGGAATGAAGAAGTACAGGAGAGTATACAGAGAAAGAGGTTGGTGAGGAAGAAGTGGGATTGTCAGAGAGATGAAGAAAGTAGACAGGAGTATAAGGAGATGAGGTGCATGGCAAAGAGAGAGATGGCAAAGGCTAAGGATAAGGCATATAAAGAGTTGTATGAAAGGTTGGACACTAAGGAGGGAGAAAAGTACCTGTTCCGATTGGCTAGACAGAGGGACCGAGCTAGTAAAGATGTGCAGCAAGTAATGGTGATAAAGAAGTAATGGTGATAAAGGACAATGAGGGAAACGTACTCATAAGCGAGGAGAGTGTGTTGAGCAGATGGAAAGAGTACTTTGAGGGGCTGATGAATGAAGAGAATGAGAGGGAGAAAAGGCAGGATGATGTGCAGATCGTGAAGTGCAGTGGATTAGCAAGGAGGAAGTAAGGATAGCTATGAAGAGGATGAAGAATGGAAAGGCTGTTGGTCCATATGTCATACCTGTGGAAGCATAGAGGTGTTTAGTTGAAATGGCAGTGGAGTTTTTAACTAGATTGTTTAATGAAATCTTCGAAAGTGAGAGGATGCCTGAGGAATGGAGAAAAAGTGTTTTGGTACCGATTTTTAAGAATAAGGGTGATGTGTAGAGCAGTAGTAACTACAGAGGGATTAAATTGCTCAGTCACAGCATGAAGTTATGGGAAAGAGTAGTGGAAGCTAGGTTAAGAAGGAAGGTGATGATTACTGATCACCAGTATGGTTTCATGCTAGGAAAGAGTACTACAGATGAGATGTTTGCTCTGAGAGTGTTGATGGAGAAGTACAGAGAAGGTCAGAAGGAGTTGCATTGTGTCTTTGTGGACTTGGAGAAAGCATATGACAGGGTGCCTAGAGAGAAGTTGTGTTATCATATGAGGAAGTCGGGAGTGTCAGAGAAGTATGTAAGAGTGGTACAAGATATGTATGAGGGTAGTGTGACAGTGGTGAGGTCTGCGGTGGGAGTGACGGATGCATTTAAGTTGGAGGTGGGATTACATCAAGGATCAGCTCTGAGCCCTTTCTTATTTGCAATGGTGATGGACAGGCTGACAGATGAGATCAGACTGGAGTCCCAATGGACTATGATGTTTGCAGATGACATTGTGATCTGTAGTGAGAGTAGGGAACAGGCGGAGGAGACCCTGGAGAGGTGGAGATATGCTCTGGAGAGAAGAGGAATGAAGGTCACCAGGAATAAGACAGAATATATGTGTGTGATTAAGAGGGAGGATAGGGGAATGGTGAGGAAGCAGGGAGTAGAGGTGGTGAAGATGGATGACATTATATACTCAGGATCAACAGTTCAGAGTAATGGTGAGTGTGGAAGAGAGGTGAAGAAGAGAGTACAGGCAGGATAGAGTGGGTGTAGAAGAGTGTCAGGAGTGATTTGTGACAGACAAGTACCAGTAAGAGTGAAAGGGAAGGTCTACAAGAGGGTAGTGAGATCAGCTATGTTATGAGTTGGAGACAGTGGCATTGACAAAAAGGCAGGAGTCAGAGCTGGACATGGCAGAGTTAAAGATGTTAAGATTTGCACTGGGTGTGATGAGGGTGGACAGGATTAGGAATAAGTATATTAGAGGGTCAGCCCAGGCTGAAAGGTTTGGAGACAAAGCCAGAGAGGCAAGATTATGTTGGTTTGGACATGTGCTGAGGAGGGATGCAGACTATACTGGGAAAAAAGATGCTAAGGATGGAGCTGCCAGGTAATAGGAAAAGAGGAAGGCCTAAGATAAGGTTATGGATGTGGAGACAGAGGACATGCAGGTGGTTGGTGTGGCAGAGCAATATGCATAGGACAGGAAGAAATGGAAACACATGATCCACTGTGGCGACCCCTAACAGGATCAGCCAAAAGAAGAAGAAGTAGATGGTGTCTAGTGTAAGTGTGGAAAGAGGACTATGTTGCTGTCTCTAGGATGGTGGCTGTATCAAGGCCTTTCAGGAAGGCTCCTGAGGAGGCCACAGCCCTTGTAGAGTGGACTCTCACAGTGCGAGGTAACTCTTTACCATGGAAGGAGTAGCATAAGGGTATAATTTAGGAGATCCAGGTGGATATGGTCTGTTTGGATACAACTTTCCCCAGGGCCCTGGGGTGAAAAAATACAAAGAGCTGGTTGGACGTTCTGATGTCTTTAGTCTTATCCAGATAGAACCTCAGTTGTCTCTGAATATCTAGGCACTCTCTCACTGTCATTCTGTGGCGAAGGAAAGAAGGTGGGTAAATGGATAGATTGGTTAAGTGACAATTCACTGACCACCTTGGGCATGAAGGAAGGTTAATGTGAAGAGAGACTCTATCCTTATGAAAAATGAAGTAAGGTGGAGAAGTCATGAGTGCTTGTAGCTCTGAGACTCTTCTGGCTGAACTAAGAGCTACAAGCAAAACAGTTTTCCAGGTAGACATCTTTAATGTGGCGGCAGCTGCTGGTTCAAAGAGGGTAATAGTAAGTTTCTTCAGTACAAAATTCAAGTCCCAAGGAGGAGGAATGGGTTTCCTTGGTGGTCTGATGTGCAAGACCCTCTTGAGAAAGAGATTCCCCTCTAATCTGGATAAAATGGGTGGATCGAGAGGTAAACAGGCTGAGATAGCTAACAAATGGACTTTCACTGAAGAATATGAAAGTTCAGATTTTAAGAGCTCACAGATATAGCCCAAAACTAAAGGTATATCTGCCTGAAAGGGGTCTAGTTGCCTTTGAAGACACCAGGTAGAGAACCTTTTCCATTTTGATAAATAGGATCTCCTAGAAGTAGGTTTCCTGGCCTCCTACAGGACAGATGGTTACTGCCCACAGGGAAAGACTGAGGGTTTGGAGGTGTGGTGGATGGCAGATCCCTTCTGTTGTGTGATGAGGTCCACCTTGTGAGGCAACTTCTGGTGATTGCCCTTGGCTAATGATAAAAGAAGGGGGAACCAGTGCTGCCTTGGCCAGTATGGGGTCACCAGCAAGATTTTTGGCTTGTCCCGCAGAATTTTCAGCAGGACCTTCTGTATTAGAGGGAAGGGAGGGGGAAGCATACAGGAACATCCCTTTCCAGGAAATTGAGAAGGCATCCACTCTCCAGGCTTGTGGTGAGTGGAACCTTGAGCAGAATAGTTTTAATTGTCTGTTCTGAGGGGAGACAAATAGAACTATCTGTGGTGTGCCCCAGTACTGGACTATGTCTAGGAAGACATCTCTGTGTAACATCCATTTATGATTTTGGGACAATAACCTGCTGAGGGCATCTGCCTGATCATCATCTTGTGATGGAATGTACATTGCCTGTAGTATTACCTTGGACTGAGTGGTCAACTCCCATGCTTGCATGGCCAGTCTGCAGAGTAAGTAAAACTTGCTCCCTCCCTGCTTGTTGAAGTACCATAGCACTGTGGTGCTGTCTGTGAAGACTTAGAGGGAACTTGGATGTAGGAGAGGGAGGAATGCCTTCAGGGCTAGAAGAAGCACAGGCATTTTCCTGATATTGATGTGTTTTTTCTGAAGGTAAGACTCCCATTGAGACTGTACATTGAGTCCATTCATAGTGGCCCCCCATCCCAGGTCTGAGGTATCTGTGTACATGTGTCAAACTTCGTAGAGACGCTCCAATGGTAGTCCTAGATTCAGGTGAATTTGCTGAATCCACCACTTTATTTCATTTTTCAGGCAGGGATGGAAGGGCACCTGAAAGTCTAGAGGGTGGTCATGTTGGGACCAGACATTCTTCAAGTACCACTGGAACTTCCTCCTGTGCAGTCTGGCAATGGGCTGCATGGGGAGAGTGGCTGCCATCAGACCTAGTAGCCGAAGAAATTACCTGGCTGAGATGCAGTTGATTAGGAGCAAATTCTGAACAAAGCTGGTCAGAGAAGTGACCTCTTCTGGTGGGAGGAAGGCCTTCCTCACATCCGTCTTTATTCTGCAACCCAAGAAAATTTGGTCTTGGGAGGATGTAAGGGAAGACTTGAGAAGGTTGACTGTGAAATCCAGATTTCCTAGGAGAGAAATGATGAACTGGAGGTGTCACTGTAGAGTACTTTGTAATTTGTAAAACTACAATCCACTCTGCTACAGGCCCCATGAAGGCTCAGTGTCTCTCCAGTAAGTGTTTTACAACTGTAAATGCCTATTTATGTTGAATTGTATTAGACATTTTACAACTGTATATGTTTATGTTGAATTTCAAGCCTGTACTCCAATCTGCTTACTTACACTATCAGACTATTTATCCAACTCATAGGACCAAAAACTGGGACTGGGTTAGCCCCGCTCCGCTTCGCCCTCGCTACGCTCAGGCTCGCTTCGCTCCCTGCCCCCTTATCCCACCCGCCCCACTGTGTCTACATTTATAGCCACTAGGCCACACCCCTACTTCCTCTCCAAGCTACACAACTTCCTCTCCAATTCCCCCCCACCACTTTACTGTTTAACCACTACTATTCCTCTGAAGCACATTGACCCCACCCATTGATGACATATAACATGTCTATAAATAATTATAAACTCCTTCCTCTTATCTTACCACTCTTAATTCTGCCATACTTTCTTACTAGCTATGAAAATCTCACATTCGTAGGTTTCTCTTATCCAAAATGCCAAATCAAGACCCCCCTACCTCCACTGACTGCGGAACTTGCCCACTACTACACTACCCCAAAAATTATAAATACCAACCACTTTCTTCTAAAAAAAACACTCCAATCAACACCAAAATCCAAATATGAATTAAAACTACTATTCAAAGTTATTAGACTACTAGCGTATCTAAGAAAAAACATAACCAAAGATGGGGACATCCATCCTAATCCAGGCCCAACCTTAACTCAAAATCCTACCAGCCCACCACTCTCCCACCGACTGGTCAACTCCCTCCTAATATGCCACTTAAACATTAGAAGCCTAAACAATAAGATACATAGCCTGCATGCTGTACTAGCCACATACCTCCCCAACATAATGTGTCTATCTGAAACATGGCTCCTGCCATCAACCAAAGACAATGAGATTCTGCCTCCTGGTTACAATATACTTAGGGGAGATAGAGTAAAGAAAGTGGAGGTGGAATAGCCGTCTTATATAATAGCACACTTAACATCATAACTAACCCTATACAACCACCCCAGGTCTCTAACGCTGAAATACTAGCTCTAAAAATTCTACTAAATAATCATAAGGGCATTAACCTAATTGTCACCTATATTCCCCTGGGAACAATGTAGAAACACTAGAGGTCATTCTACATTGGATAGCCAACAACTACCCTCAAGAAACCATTGTCCTGGGCGATGTTAATATTGACTGGAACCAATGCACAGCACAGTCCAACCCCATCCCTGTTAACCTACATGGATTCTCTCAGATAATATCATCTACCACACGTACAGGTAACAATAACCAAAAGAGAGTATACTAGACTGGATACTCACCAACAGTCATCCCAAGAACTATATGTCTGGAACTCTCCCTAATGATCTTAGTGATCACCTGCTCACATACATCATGAAAGACAAAATTAATTGTACAAGCTTACCTATTTATAGGTCTATCAGATCCAAGAAAAACTTTGACCCAACTAAATTTCAACTTGAACTCAAATCATGTAACTGGACAAAACTAAAGTTCCTTCCCCTTGATGAGGCAGTGTCATCATTTAACAATTCATTCCTTACTATACTTGACTCACATGCCCCTAAATGCTCAATAAGAATTAAAACTCAACTAGCACCCTGGCTAACAACAGACACCAAAACCAAAATAACAACTAGAGACACAGCGTGGGATAAATGGTGCACTACCAAACTGCCCCTAGATCGTATCAAATTCCAACAACTTAGAAATGAGACTAAAAAAGCCATCATACTAGATAAGAAAAATTACTTCTACAATCTGCAACATAAACATCAGAATAACCCTCAAAAGTACTGGGCAGGCATAAATAAATTTCTCCAACCAGGCAAATCCACTACTCCGACCCCAGGAACATTATCTGACAAGAGCCAAGAAGATATAGCCAATTCATTCAATACTTTCTTCACAGAAACCATCCAGTCATTAGCTAACCAACTTTCTCCTCCCCACACTTCTATAAACACTATACCGGACTCACCACTCTCTTTTAACTTCCAGCCAGTGTCCACATCCTTTATCAGATCCCTTTTGAAAAAACTGAAGCCAACCACCCTTTTAGCCGATCTTCTGCCGGCTGAATACCTGCAAATTGCTGCAGATGTCGTAGCCTACCCTATCTCAATCCTAATTAACAGAACCATAACCGAGGCCTCAATCCCCTCAATTTGGAAAATATCCTATGTTATTCCACTCCACAAAGGAGGTTCCTCCACAGAACTATCCAACTATAGACCTATAGCCATACTATCACCACTTGCCAAAATTATGGAAAAGTGCATGCACAACCAACTAATGCTCTATCTAACCCAAAATAAACTACTCACAGACTCTCAACATGGATTCAGACCCCATCATAGTACAACCACTGCCCTCCTCTCTTTTACTGAAAACATTAATCTTAACCGGAATAATAAAAAATATCCTCCGCTCTCTTCCTGGACCTATCGAAAGCCTTCGATATGGTAAACCATCAGTTACTTCTATATACTTTAAAAACCCTGTATCTAGATACTCCAGCCCTTGACTGGTTTCAAGCTTACCTCACTGGGAGACAACAAGCAGTAATGTGGCAAAACAAGCTCTCCTGCCTACTACCAAATACCATAGGAGTTCCTCAAGGTTCCATATTAGGACCTCTCCTCTTTTCAGTCTTCATAAACGACATCCAAACAGTCATCCCTGAAGCCACCTGCATTCAATATGCAGATGACTCGACTATAATATGTTCCAATGCCTTTCTTGCAAATCTACTAACTACCACCCAACATAGCTTCACCAAAGTCGAAAACTGGCTTGCCAACCATCTCCTGATCTTAATTCCAAACAAAACCAAGTTACTTCTCTTCTACCCAACCAATAGATCTCCGACTGAAAACTTCACTATAAAATCCAATAATGGGACCATCATCTCCCCAGACACCTATACAAAGCTATTAGGAGTAAACATTGACAATAAACTCAGATTTGATATACATATCAACCAAGCCATTAAGTCAGTCAACAAGAAACTTGGGACCCTATATAGAATTAAAGCCTTCCTTACCCCAAATGCCAGGGCAGCCACAGCCCGTTCACACCTTCTCTCTACCCTACTATATGCCTCTCCTGTCCTCACTCACCTTAACAAATCTGATCTGGCCAAGCTCTCATCCTGCTATAATCACATTGCCAGGTTCATTACAGGCCTACCCTACAGAACACACCACTGTACTAACCTGAAAAAGCTTGGATGGATAGAATTCCCACACCTTCTTCACCAGTCCCAACTCATAGAGGCCTTCAAAATCCTTAAACAACCTGAGAATACCCCAGCACTAAAAACTTAATGACTCCCTACTCCAATCTAAGCTGCCTTCGCTCAGCAAACAGACTCCTTGTCCAAACAACTAAATCTCTCAACCTAGGTGGTGACGCTGTTGCCAACACCACTGGTAAAATATGGAACTCTCTCCCAAATAACATCACGCTTGCAACTTCTCTAAGTCAATTCAAAAATAGTCTAAAACTCCACGTCAAGTCACACTGGCTATGTCCTTGCTCAAACCCAGACTAGCTCTGTGCCATTAACTAAAACATAAACAACTAGCTAAGATGATAAGTACTTTGTATACTGTGATAAAGAAATATGTATCCTGTCTAACTCTATGTCATTATACTGCCTCCCATCCTTGCTAATATGTTATTAATGTTACATTTGTAGTAATCTCAGAAATAGTAATGGCAGTCTTGTACTTGTATGTAAATAGCCTATGTTTTTGTTAAGTTCTTTCAGCTCATTTACTGTACCTAATTATCAATGTAACTCTGTTGGAGCTTTTCTCCTCGGGCCTCCGCTGAAAAAGGACATGTATCCAGTCGGACCATCCCGGTTAACAAATGTAAAATAAATAAATAAATAATAAATACTTGCTTCCTCTGCCTGGATGAGGAGGTTGTCCAAGTATGGGAAGATTTGTATGCCTTTTTTTCTGCAGAAGGCTACTACTGGGGCTAGACACTTTGATTTATCTATAGCACCAAGGGTATTTACAAAGGAAAAGGCAGTAAACTGACAATGCGAGGATGGCACAGCAAAACACAGGAATTTGCAGAAGTCTGGGTGGATAGGAATGTGAAGATATGCCTCCTTCAGGTCCAAAGTGGCTATGAAGACACTGGCTGTCAAAAGTGGAAGAAGGGCTTGTAGGGATAGCATGCGGAAGGAAGGTACATGCAGGAAGGGCTTGTAGGGATAGCATGCGGAAGGAAGGTACATGCAGGAAGGGAATAGAAGACACAGGTCCAGGATGGGACTCCATGGGCCATCCTTTTTTGGAACCAAAGATCCTGGAATAGAAACCTTGCCCGACTTGTCCTGGGGGGACCCTCTCTATTGTTCCTTGTATGAGTAAATCTTGAATGACACGATGTATGAGGTAGATTTGGTTTCCTGGAGAGAGGGGAATGCCTTTTGGAGAAGCTTTTTCCTGCCAAGTCATAAAATACCCTTTTTCCACAATTGAAAGAACCCAGTTGTCTGAGGTGATTTTTTTGCCACAGAGGGGGGGACAGTAAGAGAGGCAGGCAGAAAGGG
This sequence comes from Protopterus annectens, assembly GCF_019279795.1. NCBI lineage: Eukaryota > Metazoa > Chordata > Ceratodontiformes > Protopteridae > Protopterus > Protopterus annectens. Next base: position 818,532,225 of record NC_056744.1, read on the forward strand.
GGTGATGATGAAGAGTGTTTGGCCAGTCACACATTGTTAGGTCTGTCTGGAAAGGGCTGTCTTGAGGTAGTGTAAGAGGAGCTAGTCCTAGAAGATGAAGGCCTCCTGGCACCTTTCCTTGGCTTGGAGGAAGGAAGTGCTGATGCCTTTCTGACAAAGCTTAGCTTGGCTGGGTAGTTCCTATGAAATTTTCACTCTGTACAGGAAGGATTGTTGGAGGAATAGTTTGCTGCAGTATGATAGCCTACATCCTAGATTCGTGTTCGATAGCATAGTGAAAAGTCAGTTTACCAGGGTCAGAAGATTATGTAAGACAGAGTCTGAGCTACATAAACAAAGTCAGTTCCTTTTAGAATGTTTTGAAGAGAGGGGCTATGATAAACGCAAAACAGAACTCATTAGAGATTCTGTACTGCTGGGCCAGAGCATGCAACAAAGCAATGCAAGAATATATGATGGTTCAAGAAGGAATAGGAGGAATTTTGACAACACTAAGGTGAGGTTAAATCTCAGATATACTAGCGATATCAAACACATCAGAGACATAATAAGTAAGAACTGGCATATTTTATTGACAGATCAACGTATTATGAAGTTAGTAGGCCCAGTACCCTCCTACACTTACTATAACAGCAAAAACCTTAAAAGATTACTATGTGTGGAACCCAGCCAGACAATTAGACCGAAGACATCCAGGGGAGATGCTCCTGGTACTTCCCCTTGTCAGAGATGCAACATCTGCAAATATATTACTTTGGAGCAGTTGTTCACACATCCGACTCTGCCCTATAGATTTGAACCACGATTTAAAGCCACATGTGAGGATAGAAATCTGATATATTTGGCTGATTGCATGATGTGCAGTGCTTTTTATGTAGGGATGACAACGAGATCGTTGAAAGAGAGGGTGCAAGAACATATTAATGATATCTTGAAGAGTGATATAAAGAACGCCCTTGCAAAACATATTACGACAAACATGGGACACTCATTCAGATTTAGGGTTCTACAGAAGGTTACACCTAGTAAGAGGGAGGGGGACATATTTAATGACCTGGAACAAGTGGAGTTGAGTTGGATTTTTAAACTTAAGGCTCAACATGAGCCAGGGTTGAATCAATATGTGAGCATTAGGGCCCCCTTAAAAGCACGCTCACTTAAATAAATGGTGGTTGAGGCACAGCTTTTCTTTTGTAGTACATTCAGATACACACTTTTGGTTGTGGAACAAGAGTTTATAGGCTTGTATTTTAATTACCCATACTACAATAGCTCAATGTATATAAAATTCTGTTGACAACAAACATTCCCGTATGCCTTCATTAATAAGGAGCATTATGTGAAGTTTGAGGATATTTGTGAGATCTTAGGATAGGTTTTGATTTAACTTGATTCTAAAAAGACATGTAGTAGAGATGTCAGAGATTTGATGGATGTACTTATATAGTTAGTCATTATAATCCAACCAAGGGCTATTGATTATCACCCCTTTTATAGATTTCTTACAGCTGATTTGTGGAGTCTAGTTATGTACTTGGTTTTGTCTTCAGAGGATGAGCTATATATATTTTAAATATATTCTAAATATAATATATTGTAAATATGTGTATAGGTTTCAGATAGGCTGACACATTACATTATAGTTTTCAGCCATTATTCCATAACTTATTAGGCTGTTTTTGAGACATTCTCTAGATTGTTCTTTAGATTGTCTTCTATTTTAAATAATATACACCCCGAGTTACATTTTATACATGGGGTGATGATTTTTCTCCAGATGGTGGCTGTGGCATTCCATGTATTAGTGTTTTTTGTACACCAATGCTTCGTTCTTTGTTGGTTGGTAATGTGGAGAAATTCGTGTTGACATATGGATGCTAGACATTTAGACCCTTTGCAATAGGGGTTTGGAAAATGAATGTTTACTTGATATTTTATATATTTTTTGCTTTATTGTGGTAATGACGTCTATGTAGTTGCGACATATGTTGGCGACTTTTTATGACACAGTTTGGTAGAGATGTTTAGTGTCTATAGATGGATACACAATAGCGAAGTGGTTTTCGCTTGGATGGCTGCATATTATACAATGTATGTACACTTTTAGACGTTTTATTTGGCATTAGGTAGCGTAACATAACAGCATTTTATCAGCCAGGGGCGCCAGCAGTTGCATGAGTTGGTGTTCCCGTAGAGTTGGAATAATGGTTAAGTTATGGCCGGATGACATAGATGGCAATTATGGGAAACGATTGAATATGGTATACCGTTGTTGATAAATCTTAGAAGCTCTTGTGTATTGTCGGTGGAATTCAGGATGCCACACATAATATTATGAGAGATAGTTTAGTGAGAACCGAACATGATTTCAGCATACTGGTTACTGTTGATACACCTAGTGATTCATATTTCAGAGTGTTAGATCTTTGTTATTATAGGATGTGGACTCTAATCATTCTGAGGGTATTATTGCGTACGCCGATGGGTGATTCATGGTTTTTTCCTGTATATATGTATCGCTACTGCTTATATGCATTATGGTTGAGATGGTTATGCTTTTGCCATCTTCGTTTTATTTTCATTCTCTTTTTGTTTTCTGTCTCTTTGTTGGCAGCATACACATGCTTATGATAATGCATGGGTCATCTTGAAGCATTTAGTTTTTATATGTGATGCGTTTTATACTGCATTTCATGAGATGTCTGTTTTTGTCAATGCATATTTTATGCTTGAGACAGTATCTCAAGCTGCATTTTAGGTAGATGTTGTTTTACATGTTTTTATATATCTTTATTTGTTTTTATATTTTGACGAGTATGTGTTAGTTAGCATATAAATGTTTAAACTGAGGAACAAAGTGCCAGGAGATTTGAGTACTGCAGAATAGATCGGTCAATTGACTGATTGTTTAATTAACTATTTATTTGTTAATTAGCTGCACACTATACTGAAGAGGTGTGTCTGTTTTAGAAAGTATATGTACTGCTTTTTGGAACTTAGTTTTGTTTAAGGATCTGAAGAAGCGTGTTGTACACGCGAAAGCGCTTGTCCGATTTTAGTTCAATTAAAGACTTGTGTTTTATCCATTTATTGTGGTGGTCTGTTCCAGTTTGTATTCAGTACGTTTGGGCTTGGCGTTTGAAGCAGACCTTTAGGCAACAGCGTCTCCTTGTTTGATACATACAGTTTTATAATTTGAGTCGCTGCAGCCACACGATGGAGAGTCAACCTGTGGAATTAGATTATGTACCGAAGAGGGTCGATTTGAATATGAGATGGGAGACATTAATGGACAAGAAAGGGAATCCATTCTTGTCTATGGATTTGGCCAACGCAGATGTGGAGAATAATCACACCAATGTGGAGAATATTCATGACTTCAATGTGAGTCTTAAAGAACTTGAAAACACGCTTTATAAGCTACAGAGACTTACATGGCAAAGAAGGCACTTTGAAGCGTGTTTACACTTCAAATTAGTGCCGAGAGGTATGAGGGTTCTCTGCATGCCTACCTATGGCAATAGCCATCCAGACTTATTGAAAAGGTGGCAGCAGATGAACCTTGAGTTAAGTTTTGGGTATTTGAAGTTACTCATAGAATATTTTACTCCTCAGGAAGAGGAGTTAAAGAATAAAGCCGAGACGCTTTATAAAGATGTCTCAGAAAATTTTAAAGGGGCTATGTTCGAGCAACGGATAGATTCCATACTTAATCAAACCTCTGCATATGGAGAGAGATTGCAACAGATCAAAATGCGCAAGCTACAGCGTGATCATTTCGATTTCACTAATAGCCAGGTTTTTGTTTGGCCCAGGAACAGGAGAGATAATGGCCAAACATCATACGCTAATCGTGATGTGAGTGTTACCAACAGTAATCAGATTGGGGTTCTCCCTTTAACTGAGTCAGCAGTGGGAACGGATGTTCCGGTTTCCTCCATGGAAGCTCCGTCTCTGTTTATGACAGAGACAGATAATACGCCACCGCCTAACCAGCTAGCACTTCAGCGTTCAAGTTCGCATAATTCAGGGGCCAAACCGAAAATAGCCCAGACTAACATAGAACGTTTTTTACCGCTCCCAGTACAACAGCAGCATTTTGCGAGAGGCAGGTCCAACAGCAGGGGCAGAATGAAGAGGAAATACTCGGGAGAACAGCAGTTCCAGAGAGGGAGAGCAAGGAACTAAAGAACTTAACGGTTAATCTGTCTAAATATAGATTAACTCCTGTTGATGAAACTTTACTGAATCGTGGCTTGAATTATATTCCAGCTCAGGTGAGTAATCTGCCTGAATTGTTAACTGATCTGAGACTCTTCATACGGAGTTTGTCTCTGAAACTGTTCTTTAATCAGCAGAGCAGTCCATCAGACTCAACAGATAATGGAAGCACTGACAAACTTAAGTTTAAGAAAAAGAGCGTATTTACACCAGCGCCTTCACCAGTAGCAGAATGCTTCCTGAAAAGCTGTGAGAATGACTTTTACAAGTACTTTTATAATCATAAGCACAGTGCTCCATTCTTTAATACTTGTACCAAAGAATGGGACAGTATATATGGGTTGAAACGTGAGAGGGAGTTGGTTGTGAAACCAGCGGATAAAGGAGGGGCTATTGTTTTGCTAGATACAGAAGTCTATATTAAAAGCATGATAGAGCTTCTCAATGAAGCAGCCACTTACAAACCTATTTCTAATAAGGAGTTTGAAAAGGTGGTATATGATATACATCAAGAATTGTATGAATATGTTATGTCCAGACAGATTGACTATGAGCTGTACCAATACTTTTTCGTTGAGAAGCCCAAGATACCTTATATCAAAGGGCTTCCCAAGATCCATAAGGGTATTTTTCCACCACCCATGAGACCCATAGTGGTTGGGCAGGGCTGGGCTACAGAGACTCTATCTGCATATTTAGAAAAAAGGTTGAGACCTTTAGTATCTGAAACTAGCTCTATTCTTAAGGATACTTATGATCTGTTAGACAGCTTTGATTCATATCCCATGGATGTAGATGGTATTCAGTTGTTTGTGACCCTGGATGTGAAAAACCTTTTTACCTCAATACCAAATGATTTTGGTCTGGAAGCATTGAGGGACATTATTCATACGAGCAAGAGGTTTAGTAGTAGTGATGAGATCTTGCTATGCGCCATTATGGAATTGGTTTTGACACATAATGTTTTTAAGTTTAGAGACCAGCTCTATCTACAGCAGTGGGGGGTTGCCATGGGCACCCCCTGCGCTAATACGTACGCGAATCTGGTTATGCTCCACTGGGAGCGCACCTTCCTGTTTAATAATGTTTGGTTTAAGAAGGTCAGTTTATATAAAAGGTTCGTGGATGACATACTGATGTTTTGGCATGGGAGTAATGCTGAACTCCTGACCTTTGTGGAATATATGGAATCCACGACAGGATTCCTGAGGTTCACAGTTAATTCATCCACTGACAGGGTTGATTATTTAGACCTTACTATATACAGAGGAATACAGGGGAACTTGGAAACTACTCTGTACAGGAAGGATTGTTGGAGGAATAGTTTGCTGCAGTATGATAGCCTACATCCTAGATTCGTGTTCGATAGCATAGTGAAAAGTCAGTTTACCAGGGTCATAAGATTATGTAAGACAGAGTCTGAGCTACATAAACAAAGTCAGTTCCTTTTAGAATGTTTTGAAGAGAGGGGCTATGATAAACGCAAAACAGAACTCATTAGAGATTCTGTACTGCTGGGCCAGAGCATGCAACAAAGCAATGCAAGAATATATGATGGTTCAAGAAGGAATAGGAGGAATTTTGACAACACTAAGGTGAGGTTAAATCTCAGATATACTAGCGACATCAAACACATCAGAGACATAATAAGTAAGAACTGGCATATTTTATTGACAGATCAACGTATTATGAAGTTAGTAGGCCCAGTACCCTCCTACACTTACTATAACAGCAAAAACCTTAAAAGATTACTATGTGTGGAACCCAGCCAGACAATTAGACCGAAGACATCCAGGGGAGATGCTCCTGGTACTTCCCCTTGTCAGAGATGCAACATCTGCAAATATATTACTTTGGAGCAGATGTTCACACATCCGACTCTGCCCTATAGATTTGAACCACGATTTAAAGCCACATGTGAGGATAGAAATCTGATATATTTGGCTGATTGCATGATGTGCAGTGCTTTCTATGTAGGGATGACAACGAGATCGTTGAAAGAGAGGGTGCAAGAACATATTAATGATATCTTGAAGAGTGATATAAAGAACGCCCTTGCAAAACATATTACGACAAACATGGGACACTCATTCAGATTTAGGGTTCTACAGAAGGTTACACCTAGTAAGAGGGAGGGGGACATATTTAATGACCTGGAACAAGTGGAGTTGAGTTGGATTTTTAAACTTAAGGCTCAACATGAGCCAGGGTTGAATCAATATGTGAGCATTAGGGCCCCCTTAAAAGCACGCTCACTTAAATAAATGGTGGTTGAGGCACAGCTTTTCTTTTGTAGTACATTCAGATACACACTTTTGGTTGTGGAACAAGAGTTTATAGGCTTGTATTTTAATTACCCATACTACAATAGCTCAATGTATATAAAATTCTGTTGACAACAAACATTCCCGTATGCCTTCATTAATAAGGAGCATTATGTGAAGTTTGAGGATATTTGTGAGATCTTAGGATAGGTTTTGATTTAACTTGATTCTAAAAAGACATGTAGTAGAGATGTCAGAGATTTGATGGATGTACTTATATAGTTAGTCATTATAATCCAACCAAGGGGCTATTGATTATCACCCCTTTTTATAGATTTCTTACAGCTGATTTGTGGAGTCTAGTTATGTACTTGGTTTTTGTCTTCAGAGGATGAGCTATATATATTTTAAATATATTCTAAATATAATATATTGTAAATATGTGTATAGGTTTCAGATAGGCTGACACATTACATTATAGTTTTCAGCCATTATTCCATAACTTATTAGGCTGTTTTTGAGACATTCTCTAGATTGTTCTTTAGATTGTCTTCTATTTTAAATAATATACACCCCGAGTTACATTTTATACATGGGGTGATGATTTTTCTCCAGATGGTGGCTGTGGCATTCCATGTATTAGTGTTTTTTGTACACCAATGCTTCGTTCTTTGTTGGTTGGTAATGTGGACAAATTCGTGTTGACATATGGATGCTAGACATTTAGACCCTTTGCAATAGGGGTTTGGAAAATGAATGTTTACTTGATATTTTATATATTTTTTGCTTTATTGTGGTAATGACGTCTATGTAGTTGCGACATATGTTGGCGACTTTTTATGACACAGTTTGGTAGAGATGTTTAGTGTCTATAGATGGATACACAATAGCGAAGTGGTTTTCGCTTGGATGGCTGCATATTATACAATGTATGTACACTTTTAGACGTTTTATTTGGCATTAGGTAGTGTAACATAACAGCATTTTATCAGCCAGGGGCGCCAGCAGTTGCATGAGTTGGTGTTCCCGTAGAGTTGGAATAATGGTTAAGTTATGGCCGGATGACATAGATGGCAATTATGGGAAACGATTGAATATGGTATACCGTTGTTGATAAATCTTAGAAGCTCTTGTGTATTGTCGGTGGAATTCAGGATGCCACACATAATATTATGAGAGATAGTTTAGTGAGAACCGAACATGATTTCAGCATACTGGTTACTGTTGATACACCTAGTGATTCATATTTCAGAGTGTTAGATCTTTGTTATTATAGGATGTGGACTCTAATCATTCTGAGGGTATTATTGCGTACGCCGATGGGTGATTCATGTTTTTTTCCTGTATATATGTATCGCTACTGCTTATATGCATTATGGTTGAGATGGTTATGCTTTTGCCATCTTCGTTTTATTTTCATTCTCTTTTTGTTTTCTGTCTCTTTGTTGGCAGCATACACATGCTTATGATAATGCATGGGTCATCTTGAAGCATTTAGTTTTTATATGTGATGCGTTTTATACTGCATTTCATGAGATGTCTGTTTTTGTCAATGCATATTTTATGCTTGAGACAGTATCTCAAGCTGCATTTTAGGTAGATGTTGTTTTACATGTTTTTATATATCTTTATTTGTTTTTATATTTTGACGAGTATGTGTTAGTTAGCATATAAATGTTTAAACTGAGGAACAAAGTGCCAGGAGATTTGAGTACTGCAGAATAGATCGGTCAATTGACTGATTGTTTAATTAACTATTTATTTGTTAATTAGCTGCACACTATACTGAAGAGGTGTGTCTGTTTTAGAAAGTATATGTACTGCTTTTTGGAACTTAGTTTTGTTTAAGGATCTGAAGAAGCGTGTTGTACACGCGAAAGCGCTTGTCCGATTTTAGTTCAATTAAAGACTTGTGTTTTATCCATTTATTGTGGTGGTCTGTTCCAGTTTGTATTCAGTACGTTTGGGCTTGGCGTTTGAAGCAGACCTTTAGGCAACAGCGTCTCCTTGTTTGATACATATATACACCCACTAATGCACCCCCCAAGAACAATCATGATAGTGGTACTGATATGACTAAACACATCTGATGTCAACCAGGGTGGGGTTTCTATGACAACAGGTAACATGACACTAGTGCTGGGGTTGTTATTCTACAATGATGGCACAAAGGTCAGTGATATCAAAGGCTTAATAATTAACAGGGTCGATCCTGACCTACTCCTCGAACTACTGACCTGAATATTGGTACCAAAGGACCAACTGCATCACATGCATAAGTGCCCATGTGGACTGCTGATGTAAAGGACAACCATCATCATCACATGAATCATACAGTTATCAACTGAGACTAGAGGCTACCCACCTTCTGGCAAAATCTTCCCAGTACAGGGCAAAATGACAAAGATCCCAAGGTAGGGGTATGCAAACCAGAATCCCTGTCATCCCTTAAAGCAAGAGAGGACAGGATTAAACCCATCTTTATTTGACATGCATCAAGGCCTCCATTACCCAGAAGTAGTTGATTTTCATCATTACACTTCAGTGATATGACATAAAATAGATAGGTACAGAGCAGGAAGGCATGCAGGAGGTTAAGCTGTAGGTGAGAAGTTCTACTTCAGATGGGGAACAACATCCTGGCATATCCTTTACGACAGTAATTGATGCAGTCATAAATTACCACATACTAGTCCAGTAGAAGCAGAGGAAGAGTCCCTGTGGCTTTTCGAATGTCTTTTTGCAATGGGACGTCTGGATCAAGGGTAAGAACGACAATCATTTCCTATCAATTTATCCTTAGGCCACAGAAATTCCCTTAAAGTTGAAGGAGATTCCACTGCTCCAGTCCTATATTTATCAAATTATGCCTTTAATGTTAGTTTGTCACTAAAGTCACTTAAATCATCTTACTGAAATTTGCACAAATGCTGCATTCTGCCACTAAGGGATGAGCCTCTGAATAAGTTATTCAAAGTGCATGGACCTTGGGGAGCAACCTTGTTACTGCATATTCTGCATTCATTAAAAATGAATCAATCAAAAAAAAAAAGAAAAAAAAAGAAGAAGTTATGCACTCACCATAACGTTCCATGTTTGTTGTCCTTGATCTCACCTTCCTTCTTGCTGGCTGGGTTCGGAGTCGATCCTTGGATCTGACTCGGCTGCATTCTAAAGCTTGAGACCTTCCACTGGCTGGAGGCTAGACCCTATGCCAATATGCCTAGCAACAGTTACCCAGATCTCGTTTGTGATAACCCATAACACTAACAAATATAGAAAGACATGTATATAAATTATACGGATCTACTGCAGTAGATCGAACTTTTACAAGTTCGAACCGCATATGACCGAGACCATATGTTCGAACTTGTAAAAGTTCGAACACTAAAGTAAAAAGAAAAAAAATACTTAAACTTAAAAATACCAACTCCGATATCGCACTACATTGTGTAAATGGGAAATCTTCTCATTCCGCACTGTACGGAGATCTCCATTCAGTCCGATCAAACTTTTACAAGTTCAAACATACGGTCTCGGTCATATGAGGTTCGAACTTGTAAAAGTTCGATCTACTGAAGGGGACCCAATATATATATATATATTTATATATATATATCCCACCAAGATAGTAGTAAAAGGACTCTAAATCTATCCAACTCATAAGGCAGGAAGGGAATCATAGCCTATGTAGCCAAATGATGGATAATTCCTCTGGATCTTCCATTAAGGGAAAAGAGGGTGGAATGCAAGAAGGAAGGCGAGATCAAGGACAACAAACATGGAACGTTATGGTGAGTACATAACTTCTTTATGTTATGTTGTCCCTATCTCACCTTCATTCTTGCTGGTTGGGACAGTGTCCACAGCACCTTCTTCTTGGGTGGCTCAATGGAATAGACTCTTCAGGACTCACATCTACCTTGTAATGAGTGATGAAGGTATGGGGATTAACCCAAGTAGCTGCCACACAAATTGAGTCTAAAGGCAGCCTGGCCTGAAAGCCAGTAGAGGTAGACAAAGTCTTAGTTGATAGCTGAGTGTCCTCTATTTTTTTCTGGCAGCTGCTTGCTCTGTGAATTATAGACATAAGTAATGGTGTCTGAAAGCCATTTTGATAAAGTTACTTTTGAGACTGAAGTTCCCTTTCTGTTTTCTCAAAAGGATATGAACAATTGGTTGGATTTTCTGAATTCTTTTGTCCTGTGCAAGTAAAAATTTAACTGTCTATGAACATCCAGTTGGTGGAGTTTATATTCTGCCTTGCTGCCATGATTAGGGAAGAATACAGGTAGTTCTATTGACTGATTTAGACTGAACTCTGTGCAAACCTTTGGTAGGAAGGAGGGGTTGGTTCTGACAGAAACTCTATCTTTGTGAAATATTAAGTAAGGCAGACGAATGGATAGCGCTTGTAATTCTGATACCCTCTTAGCTGAGGTAATGGCAGTTAAGAAAATAGTTTACCAAGTCAAGAATTTCAGAGAACAAGTAGTAGCTGGTTCGAAAGGAGGGAGAATCAAGGTAGCTAGGACTAAGTTTAGATCCCAAGGAGGAGGTGGTTCTCTTACTGGGGGTCTCAAGAGGATAGCACCTTTCAGAAAAGCTTTGCATAACCTGTGGGACATAATGTTGGAACCCATTTCTCCCACATGAAAATTGGAAATAGCAGCCAGCTGAACTCGGATAGTTTCTGCCGCTGCTCCATCATTTAAGCGTTTCAGCGAGAAATTCGGGGATCTTTGAAATAGGTGCAGTAAAAGGGTCAATACTATTTTTGGCTGTCCAACAAGAGAACCACTTCCATTTGCTAGCATAAAGTTCTCTCACTGAGGATTTGTGAGAGGAAATTAAAATATGTTGTACTGCTGGGGAAATGTCAGGAAGCCTGGCTAAGACGAGAAGTGGAGAAACCCAAGCTGTCAGCTTGAGGGTCTGTATGGAAGGATGAAGCGTACCTGACTGATGCACCAGGAGATCTGGAACTGGATCCAAGGCTCCTCTTGGAGATGGGGCCATAGGAATGGGAACCATATTTGACAAGGCCAGTAAGGGGCAATGATGATTACTTTGCAACCCAACGATTTTGCTTTCTGAAGAACCTTGGGTATTAGAGGGAACGAGGGAAAGGCATAAAGAAGTCCCAGGGACAATCGTGAACAAGTGCATCCCTGGGTGACTGTCCTGATGGGGGGACTGGGGCAAAATAGCTGCTGCATTTGGTATTGATGGAGGTGGCAAAAAGGTCACAACAAGACTGGCCCCACTTGTGAAAAATTTGGTTCGCAATTTCCTGCTTCAGGGACCACTCATGAAGGCATCAGGATAGCCCTGCTGAACTTATCTTCTATCACGCTGGATTTCCCCAGAATGTGCATCGCAATCAGAAAGCGTTGAGAAGACATTGCCCACTGCCATACTCTTAGAGCCTCTCGACACAAGGGGTAAGACCTGGTTCCACCTTGCTTGTCGATGTACCATACTACTGACATGTTGTCTATATGAATTGTGATCGTCCCCATAGGTAGACAGCACTGGAGTGCTTGCAATGACAGAAGCACTGCTCTCATCTCTAGGACGTTGATATGCAAGTGGTACTCGTTTTGTTGCCAAGTTCCTTGAACAGTCTGTCCTAGATGATGCCCCCCCCATCTGGGAAGCGTCCGTGGTCACTGCGGCTGCTGGTTGGGGGAGGATGAACAGCCTGCCTACCGTCACCTGCGTAGACTGAAACCACCATTTTAGATGCTTTTTGCAGGTCTCCGTGATGAGAATTTCGTGTGACATGGGTAGATCTTGCATGGACCATTGAGCTAACAGGAGCCACTATTATATCCTCATGTGGTAGAGCGCCAAGGGAACAAGAGTTATTGCTGCCACCATTGAGCCCAGGACTTTGAGAACAAATCTTGCCTGAATCTTTTTTTCTCCCGTTTAAGACTGAAACCTGATGTTGAATGGTTGACGCCCTCTCCTGAGGCAATTTTGCGATCATATCTTTTGTATCTAAATCTGCCCCTATAAATGTAATATATTAAGAGGGCAACAAGGCAGATTTTGGGCGGTACAGTGGTGCAGCGGTTAACATTGTCGCCTCACAGCAAGAGGTTCTCCGGTTCGATTCTTGGCTGGGGTGCCTTCTGTGTGGAGTTTGCATGTTCTCCCTGTGTTCGCGTGGGTTTCCTCCGGGTACTCCGGTTTCCTCCCACATTCCAAAGACATGCATCTGGAGCATTTCTCCATGGGCCTCCGCTGAAAACAGGCTTTGTGGAACCTAGTCGGACTTTCCCGGTCAACAAATGATAAATAAAAAAAAAAAAATGTTTTCGTAGTTTATAGTGATGCCTAGATGTGAGCAGAGACAAATTGTGGTGTTCCTTGCCTCAGTTAGTCGATGCTCGGTGGTGGCAGTAAGGAGCCAGTCATCTAAATATGGAAACACCTGGAATCCTAGATGCCTCGGGTGAGCCATGACTACTGCCATGCATTTGGTGAACACCCTGGGGACTGTGGTGAGACCAAAGGGCAGAGCTCTGAACTGGTAGTGACTGGCTCCCAGCCGGAAGCGTAGATATCTCCTGGATTGCCTGTCCATCTTGATATGGTAGTTCGTCATCCTGGAGATCGATGGAGCACATCCAATTTGTCCTTTCCCAGAAAGGGAATTATGGACTGCAGTGTCACCATCCAGAACTTTGTCTTCTTGACAGACTTGTTGAGTCTACTGAGATCCAAAATGGGCCTCCAGTCCCCTGTTTTCTTTGTAACGAAAAAGAACCTTGAGTAACTTCTGGATCCGATTTGGTCTGCAAGGACTTCTTGAACGACTCGTTTTTCTAGCAACCTTTGAACTTCTAGGGTTGCTTGTTCTCTTAGATTGGGTGGCACATTTGGGATGGATTTTTGTTTTCTGGGAAGAGGTGGCATGGAGAAAGTAATACTGTATTCCCTGGATATTACAGACTGTACCCATGTGTCTTTTGTGATACTTTGCCAGGCTTCTGGGTACAGTGACAATCTGCCCCCGACTGCCTCCAGAGGTGGAAGGGCAGGCCTCCTTTCAGGAGCACTGGAAGGGCCTACCAGAGAATATATCTCAGTCGCTCTGACTCTGCAGACCACCTTTTCCACGAGAGCAGCTTCTCCCATTATTGTTTCCCCCTCTGCCCCTGGGGGAAAAGTCATCACGTGCATCGGGCAAAGCTCCCTGGGATTTCTGGAACCATATTTTCCCACCTTTTTGGCCTCTGGGATAAGGTCTAGTAGGTGCGGAGAAATGTACACCAATGGCAGAGAGAGTTTTGTCATCTTGCTCGCACCTAGTAAGAGTCTCTTTTACCTTGGGCCTGAACAATGATGAGCCATCAAATGGGGCATTGTTAAAGGAGGACTTGAAGGGCTCCACGAACTGACAAAGGTGCATCCAGGAATGTCTCCATAAGGCGATTCCTGTGCCTGCTGACCTGCTCACTCCATCGGCTGCGTAGGAGATAAGCCACATGGGGGAGTTAACTACAGAAGATAAGGTGGCAAGCTGGAAAGCAGCCCTGTCTGAAGCTCCCAAAGCTGTAGGATCCTGTGGGGTATCACCTAGCTCTTTCAGGAGATCCCTCTGGAGATTAGTAAAATGGGACAGACAATTCAGTGACCTAATGGTAAAGGCCGCTGAAGAAAACATGCTTCCCATATCTGTCCATTGCAGGGGACTCCTTGTTCGGCGGATAGACAGAAGAAGTTTCTGCTAATTCCTTCTTTGTGGCTGCCGCAACCACCAAAGCATCAACTGGCACGCCCTTAGTCAGGAAAGGTTTGTCTTCTGGTGCAGTGATAAACTTATTGGGCCTCCACAGAACTGGTTCCATAGATTCTGGGGAGTTCCACGCCTTTTGACTTACTACACCTAGCAGCGGGTCAAAGGGTGGAGATACCGAAAAGGTGGAGGGTCTGGAACCGAATGCGTCTAGGTACAAGGACTCATCTTCAGAAGGGGAATGGGATATCCAGCCACCCCTCTGAATGAGGATTTCCAGAATGTCTGAAAATGAGACGTCCTCAGAGGGGGACCGTGCGGACCCTTCTGAGTCCTCCAAGTCCGTGTCCAATGTCAGAGACTCAGGAGAGTCCAAATGCTTCCTCTTACAAGTCCTATTCTGAAAGGACCTCCTCCGAAGGGTGCTCTAGAGATTTTAGGAAAGGGGGGGGTCACCTGAAGGTGCAACCTGGGGTATTGGTTCTCTATGCTTGGGGAGGAGGGGTGGTTCGGATGTGGACACTGGCCCAGAAGGGGAAGGAGCAACTGGAGCCGAGGGTGGAGCGGTCTGAGAGGACAGCATACTCCTCATCACTTCGAAGGCACCACAATCCCAGCCCGAAAGAGTCTCTGGATCCTAAGAGCCAGGAGATCTCCCCTGAACCAAGGGTGATGGCTCCGAGGCCGATGTAGGAGCTGAATTCACCTGCGCGGAAGCTCCGAGTGGGATTGTAGGATCCGACAAGGGTCCAACCGTGCTCTCCATCCCGAAGCCAATGGGGGAGTGTCAGCCCCCAGATCCCTCGAGAAAATGTTGTATCGACAAGATCAGAGCTGATGTCAGACCTAACAGACCCGGGGTTTTTGGATCCAACCACAATGACCTCCATGTGCTCCAGATCCGAACTCAGGTGAGTCGAAGAAGGAATCAACGACAAAGTAGGTTGGACAGTCGGCTCCACTTCCATATGGGCTGGGCTCAATAAAATTTTAGCTAAGGCCGGTGTCCTGAGTAGCCTCTTTACCACCCTCTCCATGTCATCATTTGAAAGGCTCCTGGATGATCGAGAGGAATGGGTGGATAATCGGTGACTGCCCGCCACAGACTGGAGAAGTGGGGACTATGGTACAGAACGCACCGGTTTCATGGAGGGAGACCTGGTTCTTTTATGGCTCCTAGATGGTTCAGAGGACACTGATGGAACCGAAGGAGAAAAAGCCTTGTCGGATCCCACATATTTTGGATCTGACGAACTTGAAAGTTTGTCTTTTCCTTTCAACGGTTCCGAGGTCAGAACTGACGAAGATGCCAACTTGGAGGGTTTGTCAGCTTTTCCTGCCTGATTCCCTTCCACCAATGCCTCAAAAGGCCCTTTCAATAACCCTCACAAAATTAGCTTATTCTTACACTCCTGCAGGACTCTACAGCTGAATCCATGACAAATGAAACAAGAGTCCTGCAGGTGAACAGCTCCCAAACAGTATACACAGCTAGTATGTCCATCGGTCAGCGACATTTTTTGGGTGCAGGAATCGCACTTCTTGAATCCAGAAGGCATGGATTCTTTCGATGCTTCCTTAGACATATTTATCAACAATAAAGATACCAAAAACAAGATACAATAACAAGGCCGCAGCTAATAGTAGCAAAAAGGAAGAAAGACTCAGCCAAAAAACAGACAGTGAAGATGTGTTTTTTTAGGAAAGGGACAGTAGCAGAAGGAGGAGAGTCTCTAAGTCAAATGACAACTCTTCCAACCGAGGAGATGCCTCTAACTCAAAAGGCTATCTCCTTAGACTAGCAGTAGAGAAGGGGGATAAAGGAAATCCCTCTAACTTAAACGGGCTGAAAATAAAGAACAAATCCTCTAACTTAAATGGATTCACTAGTTAAGTAGAAGGGGAATAGTAGGCCTGAGAGGGGACAACGGCCTCAACAATAAACAGCAACTAAGAAGGCTGTAGATAGAGGGATAAACAAACACTAGATTCTACTGACCTACAGAGATAACTATGCTACGAAAAAAAAGAAGTTATGTACTCACCATAACGTTCCATCTGAGCAGGTAACTTCATTTGTCTGCAACCTGTGAGTATCGCATCCGATTCAGATCAGAGCCGGGTGCTTTCCAAGCTAAAAGATCTGAGCTCCAAGCTCCTCCCCCTACCCATAATGCCCTGCCATCTCCCTCTAATATTCAGATCGAGTATGCCCGAAAAAAGGCAATAGGAAAATTCTACAACCTAGGAAAGGATTACAATACGTTCCAGTGATGTCAAATGAACAAGGACATATCCTGATCCTTTGATAATGAACTAAGGGTCCGGAGGATGGCGGGAGGGTCGGTTGCAGACAAATGAAGTTACCTACTCAGATGGAACGTTATGGTGAGTACATAACTTCTTTATCTGAAGTAGTTAACTTCATTTGCTCAGCAACCTGTGGGACAGAGTCCCCAGCTACCAGCAACTTGGGAGGCCCTTATGGAAGGATATTCCGAAGCACTGCAGAGCCAAAAGAAGCACGTCCTCTGGATATTAAATCCAATTTATAGTGTGTAATAAAGGTATGAGAGGAAGCCCAAGTAGGTGCTGAGCAAATGTCATCCAAAGAAACCCTTGACCAGAAAGCAGCAGAAACAGCCATAGATCGGGTAGAATGGGCTCGCACTCTCAGGGGCTCAGGATGACCAGAACTTTTGTATGCGAGGAGAATGCATTGGGAAATCCATCTAGCTAAGGTTACTTTAGTGACTGGTTTACCTAGATAGGATTTTGCAAAGGAAACAAAAAGTTGATCAGATTTTCGAAGATCTGCTGTTCTGTTTAAGTAAAAATGTAACAGTCTGTGAACATCCAGACAATGAAGTCTGTATTCTCCTTTGTTTTGGAAATTAGGAAAGAAGACAGGTAGATTGATGGACTGGTTGACATTGGCTTCTGAAGCCACTTTGAGCAGAAAAGAGGGATTAGTCCTGAGGGAGACCCTGTCTTTATGAAAGATGATGTATGGAGGCTTACTGCAAAGAGCGTGAAGCTCCGATATCCTCCTAGCAGAAGTAATGGCAATCAGGAAGACCGTCTTCCAAGATACATATTTTAAGTCGACTGAAGTCACGGGTTCGAAAGGAGGCCCAGTCAGAGCTTGAAGAACTAGGGTAAGATCCCATGGAGGCACTGCATCTTTAATAGGGGGTATTAACAAAAAGGTTCCTTTCATTAATGTTTTGCATATCTTGGAGGACGCTAGGGGCCCTGAACTGTTTCCAACGTGGTAGTGAGAAATAGCTGCCAGCTGAACTTTAATGGTAGAAGCACTAGCTCCTTGATGAAAAATATGGGAAAGAAAGTCTAGAACTGCTGGGATAGGAGCCGTGAAGAGGTACAAGTTCCTGTGCTAAGTCCAGACAGAGAAACGTTTCCATTTACTTTTGTAGATTTTCCTGGTAGACAGTTTATGGGCAGCCACCAGGATGGCCTTAACCGAGGAAGATATACCGGGAGTCCTAGACATTAAGGGAACTGGATCAACCAAGCTGAGAGCTTGAGGTAGCCTAGGTCAGGGGTCTTCAATCCTAAAGGATGAGAGATCAGATCCAGATTGGGATCTAAGATCCGGGGAGGATGTACTAGATGAGACCGCAGGTAAGGGAACTAGGTTTGATGAGGCCAGAATGGGGTAATGAGGATAACTCTGCTCCCCAACCGATGAGCTTTCTGCAAGAATTTTGTCATCAATGGAAGAAGAGGATAAGCATACAGAAGACCGGATGGCCAAGCATGAACTAGAGTGTCTCTGGGGGCTTCCCTTGGTGGGGTAATCAGAGCGAAGAACTCACTGCACTTTGTGTTCCAAGGCGAGGCAAAGAGATCGCAGCAAGGTTGACGACATTCTTGGAAGATTTGTTTTGCTACTGCTGGGTTCAGAGACCACTTGTAAGGTGAGAGGATCATTCGACTCAACCTGTCCGCCAAGATGTTTGACCGACCCGGAAAGTGCATTGCTATGAGAAAGTGGTTGGTGGGTATCGCCCATTCCCATACTCTCATTGCCTCCCTGCAAAGTGGATAAGATCTGGTTCCCCGCTGTTTGTTTATGTACCAGACTACCGACATGTTGTCTGTTTGAATTGCAATAGTTCCTGGAGGAAGAAGGGGATGGAGAGCCTGCAACGCTAGAAGCACCGCCCTCATCTCCAGGACATTGATATGCAGTGAGGTCTCTATGAAAGTCCACATGCCTTGGACGGATCTGCCCATGCAATGCCCCCCCCACCTGAGGAGAGATGCGTCCATGGTCACCGTGACTTGGGGATGGGGTATAACGAAGGGGTGACCTTCTCGGAGATCTCTGGAGCGGAGCCACCAAAGAAACGACTCCCTGCAAATCCTGCTGAGGGGAATAGGTGTAGACAGGGGGTGAAAAAGAATGGGCCATTGAACTTGCAATGTTCATTGAAGGATTCTAATCTTCAGGCGAGCGAAAGGTGACAGATTGATGGCTGCTGCCATGGATCCCAGGGCCCTCAGGACTAGTTCTGCTGGGGGAGCTGACGATTGTAAGAGGTCTACAATGTGAAGGCTTAGACTGCGAAGTCTGTCCGCTGTCAGAAAGACTCTGGATAGTGTAGTGTCTATCCTGGCCCCTATGAATTCCAAAATTTGAGTAGGCTGAAGGGAGGATTTCTTGTGGTTGATCATGATCCCTAGCTGGCGGGCTAGGTGTAAGAAGAATCCCTGCCTGAGCAGAGTTGATGCCTGGTGCGGGCGGTTAGAAGCAAGTCGTCCAGGAACAGAAAGACCGGTATTCCCTGAAGCCTCAGGTGGGCCCCTACAACTGCCATGACCTTGGTGAACACCCTTGGTGCTGTGGTGAGATCGAAGGATAGGACCCTGAACTGGTAATGGCTGGCTCCCAGCCGAAAGTGGAGGAACCTTCTGGATCATCTGTCCATAAGAATGTGGTAGTACGCATCCTTGAGGTCTATCGAGCACATCCAGTCGTTCTCCTGCAAAAGTGGGAGAATGGATTGAATAGTGACCATCCGGAATTTTTCTTTGGCGACTGACAGGTTCAGTGTGGACAGGTCGAGAATGGGTCATAAGTCCCCCGTCTTTTTTGGCACCAAAAAGAACCTGGAGTAAAAGCCTGATCCGGATTGCTCGGGGGGATGCGCTGGATAGCTCTTTTTCTTAGCAGCCCTCGAATTTCTGATGCTGCAGCCTCCCTCTGATCGGGTGGAACATCGGGGAGTCTTGTTGATCGGGGAGGGTAAGTTAGGAAAGGGACTGAATAGCCTCTGGATATGAATCGGAGCACCCAGCGATCTGTCGTAATAGACTTCCAATTTGCTAGGTGTTCCGAGAAGCGCCCTTCGACTGCCTCCAGATAGGAGCAGTTGGGCAACCCCTCAGGGCCGCTGTGTGGGTCAATCCAAAAAAGGATCTCTCGACCCAAAATTCTTCGGACACCCTCTGCCTCTGGGCCAGCATCCACCCTGTCCTCCTCTGCCTCTGAAGGATGAGGGATCTGGAGCAAAACGGGATTGTTGAGCTTTTCGGAACCACATCTTGTTTTGTCCTCTTTGGTTCCTGGAGTAGGACGTCTGAGGAGCTGAGAAGTGGATCCCGATGGCAGACAACATCTTCCCGTCTTTCTCGCTCTGGAGAAGTGTATCGCAGATGGTTTAGCCGAAGAGCGTAGAACCGTCAAAAGGGGCATTCACGAAGGACGCCTTGAAGGGTTCCGCAAAATCGCAGAGACGGAGCCAGACCTGTCTACGTAAGACGACGCCCGTTCTGCTAGCTCTAGCCCCTCCCTCCGTAGCATGGGAGAGAAGCCGCAGAGATGTGTTGGTAATTTACTTGAGAGTGGCCATTCGAGCCGAGAAGGTCCGTTTGTCCTCGGCCAACATGGACTCTGGGGGTGACCCAGCTTACTCTTTAATCAGGTCCCGCTGGAGCCGAATCACATATGCCATATAATTCAGTGACCTTACAGAAAAGGTCGCTGAAGAGAACATCTGCTTTCCAAGGCAGTCCATCATCCAAGACTCCTTGTCTGGAAGATGCACCAAGGAACTCTCCTGTGCTAATTCCTTTTTAGTGGCAGCCGCCACCACCATGGCATCCACTGGGGCACCCTTGCTCCAAACTGTCCTGTTAATGGGAGGACTGAGGATCCTGTCCGGTCTCTTGGGTATTGGCTCGACAGTGTCCGGCTCCTTCCATGCCCTGGTAGTTATGAATTCTACCAGGGGGTCGGCAGGAGGGGACACCCAAGTGGTAGATGGGCCTGTGTCAAACGCCTCCAGAAACACAGACTCATCCGAGGAAGGTTTTTGGGCAGACCACCCCCCTCTAATGCATAACATTTCCATAATGTCTCCAAAGGAGACGTCTTTGGGGGGTGACCTTGGGGAACCTTCCCCTTCCTCTAAGTCTGTGTCCTCCATGAGGGACTCAGGTGAGTCCAAGTGCCTCCTATTGCACTTTCGTTTGTGAGGGACCTCCTCGGGGAGGGGGGCTGTCCGAAGAGGCCTCACCAACAATGTCCTGTTCCTCTACGGGAACAATCTGGGACGTAGGCGCAGGCTGTCCCTGGGGCCGGATGATGGAAGACAGGCCCGTCTGAGTGGGAATGGCGGGTGGATCCATTGCAAGAGGCTGGGATCTCGAATCCTTCGAAAGGACCCTCTCCACGATGTCGAATGCCAAGGGGTAACTGCTTTCCCTTGGATCTGAAAGCAGTCCCCTCGGATCCGATGTGCGGACCGACGCCGAAGGTGACCCGATCGGATCCGAAAGGGTAGTGTGCCCCGACCTTAACAGAGCCGAAGGCCCACGGATCCCTCCGGATCTGACGCTCAACTCATGGCCCTGAGAGCTCGGATCCGAAAACGGATCCGACAGAATCGAAGGTACAGTCGGCACCGAAGTAGGAAATGCTGTCGGCGCCGACCCCACCCTGGCTCCGAAGCTAGTCAAATCCGACAGCTCCGAACCCCGATAGTGGGTTGGAGAAGGTGCAATGGGGGTGAAAAAGGGTGTCGAGCTCCCCCCAGAAGAGGGGGGGGGCAAGAGCACTCCCATCTGCAGCTGGGCCTGGAGAAATCGACGCATCATCCGGTCCATGTCTGCATCCGATAAACTTCTGGTAGATCTAGATGAGGCTACCGAAGCCGGCCGGGAAGGCCGCCTAGATGGCCTCGGAGGTGACTGGGTCTCCTGCTCTGGCTCCAGGGAGAAACATGGAGAACGGAGCCGGGAGGGGGAAGGCCCGGAGACCTTAAGGGGAGAGGCAAGCTGTTTGGACGGCGGTGCCGAAGGGGTCGACTTGGACTGCCTCTTGTGGCTGCGATGCCTTTCTTTCTCTCTCTCCCTATCCTTTTTGTCTTTTTTTCTGCCGTCCCTTTCCTCCTGGGCCAGCGAGGGGAGGTTGAATCCCGGCCAGGGGATCAGGAGCAGCAGGTGGGGCAGCTGCAGCTGCGTCTGGCGCCACCGAGGAGGATGAAGCAGAATCCGGGGGCAAAAGGCCCACCAGAATAAGCTTTGTCCTCCTATCTTTCAAAGCCCTGGGGTTGAAGGCTGCACAAATAGTGCAGCCCGAGGAGAGGTGATCAACCTCCAGGCACAGGACGCAGCGAGTGTGGCCATCTGCTGGGGACAGCTTATGGCCACACTCAGTACATTTAGAGAAAAAAGCTTTAGGGCCTTCAGCCATTATTTAAAAAAGAAAACTAGGCCCACAAGCACACACCTTCACACACGCACAGGGGGGAGGGGAATAAATCAAACTTAACCAAAAAGTTTAAGAAACTACGCACAAAAGGCTAAGAAGATAAGAGGGAGTTCACACACACAAAGTTAGAGAAAGTTTGACAGAAAATTAAATTTTAAATGCTAAACTCACAGTACTACGCTCGGAGCTCGTTCTGAGAAGCTTATAGAAGCCGCGGCAAACGAGATATGGGGGTTAGAGGGAGATGGCAGGGCATTATGGGTAGGGGGAGGAGCTTGGAGCTCGGATCTTTTAGCTTGGAAAGCTGCCGGCTCGGATCTGACACCCACAGGTTGCTGAGCAAATGAAGTTAACTACTTCAGATCAACTTAGCCTGAGCCAGACGCCAGCAATCCCGAAGCTTCAAGTGGCAAACGAGATCTGGACAACTCTCACCAGGCATTTTGGGATAGGGTTTAGCCTCGAGCCAGTGGAAGTGCTTGAGCTTTAGAATGCGGCCGAATCAAAGCCGAGGATCAGCTCCAAACCCAACCAGTATGAATGAAGGTGAGATAGGGACAACATAACATCTAGTGTTTTCAACAGTTATAAAAACTATTAAAAAATATAATCATTAGTCAATCAATCTCAGACCAAAGACAGAAAAGCCTGGGGTCACTTTAATGCTTACAATGTCAGTAAAGGAAATGAGGAAGGTCCAAGTAACACATACTATTATGGCAGGATACAAGGAGTTACAGCATGGGAAAATTTCATCTGTTGAGCTGAAGAGCCTGCAGCTAAGTCCTGGAGGTTAAAGAGGATGGACTGGGTCATCTTAAATAGTAACCTGATAGTTGCACAACAGGTAAGGAGGAAACTTTCTTTTACAGCACAAAGCAGCTTTGCACACTGATCTGGCTGCACTTATTTAAAAAAAAAAAAAAAAAAAAAAATCACAGAAACAAAATACCACATGGAACATATGGGCATCCATGATATCTCATAATACCAAATACTTGATAAAAATATCCCCAAACAAGAAACTTACAAACAAAAACAAATCAACCCATTCTAATGAAAAAAAAAAACACCAGATCACAGAAATCACACATTTGATAAAAATGCTCCATTGTACCAACAAACACTAAGCAAGAAAAACAAATTCTATCACAAAAAGTCATCTTGTCTAATGCAGATGAATAAAATATAACATGAAACAAAAAAAAAACTGTGTGTAAGTGTGGAGTAACTATGCAGGGATACCTGAAGAAAGATTTCAGAACACTTCACATAGAATTCTGTAAAATCCAAGATATGTAAAATAAAATCCAAGATGGCAGACAACGGCATAAAATTCCAAACCACGCTAGTGCAACAGCAGTACACTTTCACCTTAGCAGGCTTCCTCAGGCATCATTACATGCCTGAGGAAGCCAGCTAAGATGAAAGTGCAATGCTATTGCACTAATGTGGCTTGGAATTTTATTTGTATTTTACAGAATTCCATGTGAAGTGTTTGTCAACTTTGGAACTCATTAAATGTACTTTTAAGCTGTTTATGGTGCAGGACACTGGTTGTTTTTTCAATTTTATCTCATCCTAGATATTGCTAATAGTACAAAAAGAATTTCACTAACAGTGAGAACCCACTTTTATACTAATACATGCCAAATGATGTCAGAATGAAGGGCAGCTGAAGAGAGGACTGTTATTCTGGATCCATAACTAAAGATCAGGATATTAATGATCAACACTCAGAAGTGAGAACACAAAGGATCAAACTGACAGTGAAACATCGACTATCAAAACTCATTGTTTCACAGTTAAATGTACTTCTGCACCCATCAACATAACAGGCTGCACCCACACATTACCTGCTAGAAAAATGCTGCATCTCAGAGAAAAGTGTATTTACTGAAATAATGCAATATTAATCTTTAAACAAAAAAGAAAAAAAAAATCACATTTTTGATCACTTGAGTGTCATTCAAAATAAAGTCAAATTTTAGCCAAAAACTTTTTCTTTTTATTTACACTTTGTTGACTGGATAATTCCTACTATGTCACTGGCATCTTTTCAGGGGGGGACCTAAGGTGGTATTCACAATAACTTGAGGAAATCCCGCAGGGCACCGGGGATCTTCCCCTTTTCTTTTTGATAATGTGTCATGGAATTTTTCACATACACCTGAGCTACCACCAACTCAGGTAGATGGGCCTTGGTTTAATGCATCATTCAAAGGATGGCACAGTCAGTCGTGCAGCACCCCCTTATGCTGCACTACAGTGTAAATACTGGAAAAGTAATCCATCTATCTGGTGGAGAATCAAACCCACATCTTTCTGCACCAAAACTGAGTGTGCTATGTGTTGACCTACATATTCTGCATGAAGTGTTGGTTAAAATAAGTACTATTCAAATAAAGACATTTTATAAGAAAATCAGTAAGTTCTAGGAAACAAAAGTTATGAAATTACTATAATGATAAATATGTGTTGTCTTCTTTTTGTCTGGCTTGATGTGTGGGTTGTTGGATCCGTCTGGATGTGACTTCTGCACCCTACATCAAAAGCTTTGGATCTGAAACTCTGACTCGTCCACTACCCACAATGTCCCTCACCTGCCCGAACTATCTCAGACTGAGTTTGCTGATTGACCATACATATTTATATAGATATATATATATATATATATATATATATATATATATATATACTCAAATACATATACGTGTGTGCGTGTGTGTATATCTATATCTATATACACGCACACACACACATGCATATATTACACATACGTACACGTATATATACATACATGTATGTGTGTGTGTGTGTGTGTGTGTGTGTGTGTGTGTGTGTGTGTGTGTGTGTGTGTGAAGATTAAACACCCCTGTTAAAATGCCAGGTTTTTGTGATATAAAAAAATGAGACCACAATAAATAATTTCAAAACTTTTCCCACCTTTAATGTGACCTATAACCTGTACAATTCAATTGAAAAACAAACAAACAAATCTGTTTGGGGAAAAAAATATAAAAATGAAAAACGTACAATATGCTGGTTGCATAAGTGTACACATCCTCAAACTAATACTTTGTTGTGTGTGTACACCCTTAAACTAATACATTGTTAAAGCACCTTTGGATCTAATTACAGCATTCAGTCTTCTTGGCTAGGTGTCTATCACCATGGCACATCTTGACTTGCCAATATTTGCCCACTCTTCCTTGCAAAAGTGCTCCAAATCTGTCAGATTGTGAGGGCATCTATTGTGCACAGCCCTCTTCAGGTCACCCCACAGATTTTCTATTGGATTTATGTCTGGGCTCTGGCTGGGCCATTCTAAAACTTTAATTTTCTTCTGGTGAAGCCATTCTTTTGTTGATTTGGATGTATGCTTGGGGTCATTGTCGTGTTGAAAGGTAAAATTCCTCTTCATCTTCAGATTTCTAGTAGATGCCTGAAGGTTTTGGGCCAAAAGTGACTGGTATTTGGAACTGTTCATAATTCCCTCCACCTTGACTAAAGCCCCAGTTCCAGCTGAAGAAAAGCAACCCCAAAGCATGATACTGGCACCACCATGCTTCACCGTGGGAATAGTATTCTTTTGGTGATGCAAAGTGTTGTTTTTGCCCAAACGTACCTTTTGGAATTGTGGACAAAAAGTTCAACCATGGTCTCATTGGACCATAACACATATTCCCACATGCTTTTGGGAGACTTGTATTGTTTTGTAAATTTTTGCCTGGCCTGGATGTTTTTCTGTGTAAGAAAAGGCTTCCGTCTTGCAACTCTACCCCATAGTCCAGACATATGGTGAATAAGGGAGATTGTTGTCACATGTAGTACACAACCAGTACTTGCTAGAAATTCCTGTAGCTCCTACAGTGTTGCAGTAGGTCTCTTGGCAGCCTCCCTGACTAGTTTTCCTCTCGTCTTTTCATCAGTTTTGGAGGGATGTCCAGTTCTTTTCAACGTCACTGTTGTCCCATATTTTCTCCACTTTTTGATGACTGTCTTCACTGTGTTTCACGGTATATCCAATGCTGTGGAAATTTTTTTTGTACCCTTCTCCTGACTGATACCTTTCAACAATGAGATCCCTCTGATGCTTTGTAAGCTCTCTGTGAACCATGGCTTTTGCTGTAGCAGGCAACAGAGTAAATGTCAGGAAAACCCTACTAGGGCAGCTGAACTTTATTTAGGGTTAATCAGAGTCTCTTTAATTGATGGCAGGTGTATACCCTAGAAGACTGAATGCTATAATTAAACCAGTGTTTCTGTAAAATATTAGTTTAAGGGTGTGCACACACAACAAAGTATTAGTTGAAGGGTCTGCACGCTTATGCAACCAGTGCATTGTACAGTTTTTATTTTTTAATTTTTCCCTAACAGATTTGTTTGTTTTTCAATTGAATTACACAGGTTATAGGGCACATTAATGGTGGGAAAAGTTTTCACAAAACCTGGCATTTTAACAGGGGTGTGTAAACTTTTTATATCCACTGTGTGTGTGTGTATATATATATATATATATATATATATATATATATATACATATATATATATATATATATATATATATATATATATATATATATATATATATATAAAGGATCGTAGGATCATAGGATGTTACTAGGCTAATGTCCCCAGGGGCCGTACAAGCCTAGCCAAGTTTGACTCCTGTACCCAAGAGTATCTGTAATGAGCAGATACTTAGATCACCACCAATTACCTGGATCTAGGAGGGACACTGGTGGAGCCCCTGGGGTAAATTTCCTGTTTTCCATCCAATCACCCAAGATGTGCTTAACAGGGTCAAAGAAGGGCTTTGCTTAACTTCAATTGGGAGTCTGTTCCAAAGATGAGGTATCCTCTGTGAAACAAACCTGTCCCTCCAGCAGTTCTGTTGATGTCACATACCAGGTTAAGCTTCTTTAAGCAAGTGGCTCGTATGCTATTAGACTTGTGTATGTGCAGCATTTCCATTAAAGGAGGGTCAGAAAATGCCTTATATACCAGGCACAGATTCTCTCTGAGTAGTCTGTATTACACCGGGTAAAGAGACAGTGATTTTATTCTCTCCACATAAAACAGATGCTGCAGGCCCTGAATTTTCCTTGTGAGGAACCTTTTGGTCTGTGCAAATGTTGCAGGTGGTTGGAGAGGTACATACCAAAGGGGGCATTGTACTCTATTATTGGCCTGATATGGGAAGCATACAGGGAGGTTATAACTTCTTTTTTTCTGGAGACAATGTCCTTGTTAAAATGCCCTTCTCACTACTGTGGAAACATTGTGATCAAAGGTGAGATTGCTGTCAACCTGCTTCCCCAGATCTCTTACCACTGACTGGGTTCTTAGGGTATTACCACTGATGTGATAGTTTGCTGGGATACCACTCTTGCCGAAGGGGATGATAATGCATTTTTTTTAGTTAAGTTTGATGCTATGATTTTGGCACCAATCATTAGTCAGCAAGAGACCTTCTTGCAGGATGTTGACATCACTTTAGGACTCAATGACCACTCCCAGTTTGCAGTCATCAGCAAACGTTATCAGCCAAAGGCCTTTAGTTTTTGCCTGTATTTTGGAGAAGTAGATTCCGAACAGCAGGGGCACCAGAACCGAACCTTGTGGGACACCACTGGTAACAGGTCTACTAGAGGAGGGGAGTCCCCTATTTTGACTGTATGAGTTCCATCAGTCAGTCAGTTTGCAACCCACTGGGCAATATAAGGGCTGAAATCCAGCTGGGTGAGTTTATCAATGATGCCTGAGTGGGGAATAGTGTCGAAGACCATGGTTAAGTCTAGGTAGGCCGTATGTACAGATTTACCCTCACCCAGGGCTTTGGTGACTGTTTTGAAGAAATCCATCAAGTTTAACAGGCATGATTGCCCCTTGACAAAGTTGAACTGGGTGGTATCAAGCATTTGGAGGTTCCCAATATCCTTCTGGATGAGGTCCATGATGATGCGCTCCATGGCCTTACAGATAAGGCTGGTCAGGCTAATGGGTCTATAGTTCCTGGGATCCGTGGATGTGCCCAGTTTGTGTAAGGGGATGATAGAAGCTGTTTTCCATTCCTTTAAGACATAACCAGTGTTTAGGCTATGTTTGAGGGAGGAACCTAGTGGTGTTGCTAACTCCTGTTTTGACTTGTGAAGAATGCAGCCTGGGATGTTATCTGGTCCTATAGAGGCTGCATTTTTGGCCTTGGAAAGGGCATTTAAGACCTGCTCCTTAGAGATACTAGGTGAGGAACAAGTTGTAAGGATGCTTTGGGGGTATGTGTGATGGGGACACGGGAGTGAAGTTATCACTGAAACTGTCAGTCAACAGGTTTGCTATGTCCCCGGGTTCCATATATGTAATACCACTGACTACAAGTTTGGCGTAAATCTGGGTCTTTCCTTTAATGCTACGGATATAACTAAAGAACTCTTTGTGGTTGACTTTAGTTTGGGAAGCTACCCTGGATTTGCAGTTAGCTTTGGAGGATTTCACAAGAAATATTATTTGCTTGTTTTAGTTGAGGAGGGAGTGTTTCCAGTTTGGAAATGGTTCCTTCCTATTCTTAGACAGCACTTTTTTTCTCTTTCTGTACAGACTGTTAATAGCAGGTGTCCACCATGCAGGTTTGTTCTTCCTTGAGGATCTTGTCTTGTTCCTATTGGGTACGGCAGGCTCAACACAATTGTACAGATGTTTGTATAAAGTATTAGTGAAAAAACCTGCATAACTGTCCATACCATCAGTGGGGGAAGGGGCTATGAAGCTTTTTATGCTATCTCGTATGAGGTTGTAATTGGTCTTAAAGAAGTTTTTTTAGTCTGGTTGTAGTTAAGGGGGGGGTGTAATGGTTACTACAAATGAGACTAATTTCTGGTCAGATTTCACCAGGAAGGGCCACATGCTTGGAGCTGTGCAATGGTCCCCCATATTGGTAAGCATCAGATCCAGGATGTTTGAGCCCCTTGTGGGGGTGTCAACCAGCTGATTCACGGCACTGAGTTTACGAAGTTCAGGAACTTTTGGGGAAGTGAGTTGGTACTCAAATAGTTGACCCAGTCAATAGTCGGGTAATTGAAGTCACCCTAAACCAGGGTGTTCCGTTTAATCTAATCCAGTAGCTCCAAGTAGGCAGAGTGAGTGTACTTCTTCACGGACGGGGTCCTATAGCTAGCCATGACTTGGATAAGGGTCTTACCAACTATTAATTACACCTAAATTACTTCACAGGAATCATGCTGTTTAACCAATCTCGAGTTGCATTTATCTTTAAAGAATACTGATACACCCCCTCCTTTAATTTGCATGCATTCAGGTTGTTGTCTGAACGTATGGAAGGAAATGTAACCCGGTATGGCTGGGGTGCTCTCCACAGCTTTAAACCAGGTCTCTGAGACAGCAGAAGTGTCAGCATCTTCCAAGGTAAGGAGTGCTTCCAATGACTGAAATTTCCAGTTTAGACTCCTAGCGTTTAACAGTATAACCTTGAGATTTTTTTGACGGTATTTTTATGTTGGGAATTTTGTTCTTGTCATATTGCCTAAAAAAGGCACTATGGGGGTGGAAAGAGCCTTAGCCAGTAACCAAAACCCTAGTGGTAACAGATAAAGACCATCTTTGGAAAGCATCGAGGTCTGTCAACCATGTCATCCCAGGCTGACAGATACTGGATCCCCTTCAAATGACACCAGAAACTAAGCCAATTGTTGAAATCAATCATTTTTTTTTGTTTGTATTGTGGCATCATCCCAGGTGAGAGTAAAATGCTGCTTAAGGCTATGGACATACTTGCCTGAGACACATAATCAGAGAGCTCAGTCATATCTCTTTTCATATAGTCCAGGAAGACATGTATCAAGTCGTTCACACCAACATGGACTACGATGGAGTCATGAGAGGCTTGAGTGCATGTGTGATGTGGTGGATTCTAGCACCTGACAGAAAACTGACCATGATTTTCTCCTTATCCAGAGAGGAACATCTGTGAATCTCACAATGGAATCACCAATGACTAAGATGTTAGGTTTTGTGTTATGCCTTTAGGGCTTGCTTTGTGAGACACTGTTGTGTGAGGTTTTGTGTGTACAATGTTCTGCAGGTGATGTGTTGAGTGAGGCCTGCTTGTGTTTGGGAGGTCTCTGATGTTTGGGCAGGCTTCTGGTAAGGACCTCAGCATATGTAGGAATAGTTGTTATTTGTTTGGTATATACAGGTGGTGATGTAGGGTAGACAAACTGGGAATACACGTTTTTTTGGATATTCGCTGCTTAGTTACCCACCAGGGAATCTGAAAGTTCCTTTATCAAATCTCTTCTGAAGTGTGTCAACTGAGCCATGTAGTTTAATGAATGAAGACAGAAGGTGGCTTAAGCGTATGTCCATTTCCCCAACCTGTCAAATGCCCTAGACTACCTATTAGGGGGATGGAGAGAAGAACTCTCTTCAGACAGTTCCTTTTTAGTGGCTGCTGTGACCACTATGGCATATACAGGGGCACCCCTTAGCTCAGAATTTCCTTTCTTTAGAAGCAACAAAAATTCTACCTGGCTTCTTTGGAATGAGCTCTGCCACAGCAGGCTCCTACTGGGCCTTCTAAGTGATAAGGTTGACTAAGGCTTCAGGAGGAGGTACCACTCAGGATGTTGAAGGGCTGGACCCAAAGGCTTTGAGAAACACTGACTCCTCAGACGTTGGAGCTTCAGTGGACCTTGCCCCCCTTTGTTTCATCAATTCAAAGATGTCTCCGAAAGAGACATTTTCGGGGGGGGGGAATATGGAGAACCTTCTTCATCTTAGTTGCTGTCTTCAGTGACAGACTCAGGAGAGGAGTTAACATGCCTGCTTTTATAAGACCTCTTCTGGGAAATGTGCCTTGGGACTCCTAAAGGGGACATATTGGAACTGGATGTGAGACTCAAGTGAGGTGTAGTCTTGAAGCCCAAGGGATCCATCTGTCCTTGTCTACCAGAATGTGAGAAGATAGGCGCAGATATAAGACAAAGTCTGGATGGATCCAAACTCTGGGAGAATACCAGTCATCCTGGTCCAGCCAAAGCCCTCCACACAGCCTGGAAAGCCAAATCAGCTACTGGAACTGAAGAACCACCACCTAGATTAGTTGAGTCAGAAGCTCTCTCGATTCCAGTGGCTGAAGGCCCCTAGAGAGGACCTTGGAACTGAACTGTCTAATGCTGAAGTCCTGAGTGACACCGACTGCTAAGAAAATCTCTGGGTCAACATTACCACTGGAACTCTGACACAGAAGCTCTGGCTCAGGGACTGTGCTCAACCCAAATGCATCAAAGTCAAGTGAGTGAGGGAAGATGTCAAAGCTGAAATCTGCAGGAATACAGACTCCAAAGCTGGTACCTCAAGAAGACTGGATCTGATGTCCACCGGTTCTGGGAATGGAGATGGTATAGGAAGGTGAGAAGGTTGAGCAGTCAGGGTGGAAGAGACTGATCCCAGACCATTTCCTCGAGGATAGAGCTGGGAGGACTACTAGCTGAATCTGTGCGGTCATAAACATCCTCATCATTTTGTTGACATTGAATTTCCTAAGACTCCTAGTAGATTGACCAGATCTAGAGAATGAAGCTATCGATGTAAGCTTTGAAGGTATCTTTTGCAATATGGGAGAATGAAGCCTGGGCCTTATCAGGACCAGAGTAAAGGACATCTCTGGAGGAGTCTGCTTCTGAGCAACATTCAGATCTGATTGTCTCGATACTTTATGCACTGGACCCACAATAGCTATGGGGTCAGGAGACCTTTTCTTAGTTTTCTCCAGGCGATCTTCAATTTCCTTGTTTTTTGATTTCTCTAGCTTTATCCCTTTCTGTTTTTCTTTGGATCTCTCCTGTTTCCTATTCCTCTTCTTTTCGAAAGGGGAAAAGGTAGATGCCTTCAGATCCAAAGGCATTTTGAACCCTATCTGCAGGAGGGAGAAGGCCTTTCAAAATCAGTTTCTCTGTTCGCCCTCAGAGGGCTCTGCTGCCAAAAACAGCACAGATGGAGCATGAATCCTGTAAATGAGATGGTCCCAAGGAATAAACATACTGCGAGTGTTGGTCTTGGGGTGGAATTTTACGCCCATAGGGAAAGCACTTTTTAAAACCTGTTGACATCAGAGTAAAGTAATTTAACTATATAAAAACCTTACTTATTTAAGACGAAATTCACTTATAAACTAGTATCCCAATATTATCTATATAAACACACATTATTAGTAAAGGCTATGAAGGACACACCAATCTATGTAATTGCTCTGCTAAAGTCCTAACATTATCTAATGCTACAAACTCTCAACACTTTTTAAAAGGGGAGGAAGAAAAAGCATTCACTTATGAATAATGATGGAGCCCTCTGTCCACGTGCCTGGTTTACTCAGGAGGCATAAAAGATCTGAGACAGCACAGGTAGGAGAGAGAACTGTGGGTAGGGGAGGAATCAGAGCTCTTGGATCCAAAGTTCTGGTATAAGGGGCCGAGGTCGGACCTGGCTGGATCTGACATCCCACACATTGAATCAGACAAAAAAGACAACATTGGCTCTGACTGCTGCAGGTCATATTATTTTACAATAGAACAACAATCATCAGGTTAAGTCCGAGGAAACACTCATAAGAAGGCAAAAGATTAGTCTCCAAGCCTTTTCATTACAAAATAAGAGCACGCAGAATGCTCAACTACTACATAACCATTCCGAGACACCACTGAAGACCTAATGTCATTATACATAATTGACATAATAAAAGAAATACTTTCTCAGAAATATATTACAGAGTGCAATTCATCACCAAACACCTGTAAACAAGGTATACTTTAAAGAGAATGACTTCAAGTTAAAAGAAATACTTCTCCATTGTTTAAAGTATACCAATTACCTATTCAAGCCATGTTTTGCTCGAAACACACTAGAAGTGGAAATTACTTCCAAGTTCCAAAACAATTTAGAACAATGACTACACCAGGATCAAGTGCTATATAGTAGAAGGCACAGTGTTTAAAAGCTCACTCCTCAAAAGCATAGAGAGTGGTTCCTTACAGCCATGGTTTTGTTAATGGTCTGGGTTCAGAAGTTCTGTGTGATTTGCTAACTTAGAAACCAGTCGACAGACTTTCTTTTTCTGGGAAGGAATAGGAGGCTAGGGATTTTGGCATTTCCTGGCATCCTTTAGGTGGGCACAGGTTGTATATTATGCAGAAAGGTACCAGTAAATGTCTTCAGGCATGAATAAGTGGAAACATGCATATACTTCCCTAACATGACTCTATGTCATGCATGTAATTAGGGGAAACCACTCACTACAATGTACAACATAAAACTTCCAATCAGTACTATAATGCTAGTTCAGTTAGAACTAACCACCTAGCTTTCACCCAACTAAGATGAGACTGCTTTGGGGCTACGAACAATGAAACAGGTCCCAAGATTCCTATGGAAAGTGGGAGGGAGAGAAAGATACACCCTTCATTCCGGCATTCAAGTTTACCTAAATATTCTTATACATTTTGCATTACAAATGAGATAAACAGTACCCCCCTCCAAAAATGACATTGCACCTACAATATTGGTCTACAAATTCCCATCTTAAAACATTTTGAAAAAGAATTTATATTGTAATTGATTTAAGTTTGTTGACCAGGATACAAAAGTGATTTCCATTAGCCTAAATGATTAATGTTTAATTGTAATGAATGCGCAAAAGTTATGTTCCCTTTATAAATAACATTATAATGCAGTCTACTTCAAAGAGAAATCTGAATATCAGTTCTGCTATTAGTGTCGAATAAGCCTATCCATGGCTAGCCTGTGATCAAGATGTATACAAAATATGCAGAAAACAACTGAAATGCCAGTTACCGTCATAAATTAAAAAGTACTGGCAAATATTTTCAATTAAAAATAAAAAATACAGGCACACACCTTCAATACAGCATCTCGACAGGTCAGTCAAAGGCAAGTGGAATTGTTATTGTTGGGATCATTATCAGCATTAACATCATCAACAGAAATAGTCCACATATTACAGTCAGTAGAAGAAATAATGAATTAGAAATTGCATATTCCAGTTAACTCATGAGGTCAAATGAAATGAAATGAGGTCAAATGAAATGAAAAGTGGTCATATAGAAAAAAAAAAACACTGCTTGAAAGATTAGCCACCTTAGAAATAAAATCTACCAGCCGCGCAATACTACAACAGCAAATTTTGTGTTGTCACACTGCCACCTACTGTTCACGTAGGAATATACATTTTACAAAGTATTCACTTCACCTAGATCAACCAGGATGGCATGCTGTTGAGCTGTCAGCTGTTTTAACAAGTCTTTGTACGGAATGTCTGGTGGTTGCTGTTTATTTGGCAGACGATGCCTAAGGCGATACTGAGCAGCCAGAAACTGCCAAATTTCACCACGACGACTCTTTGGTACTCCTGAGAGAAGGAAAGAAAAAGACATTGACTTACAGAACAAACGTGTTTATACCTGCAATCAAGAACAAAGGCAAACATAAAAATAATATTCACACTCTGTAAAAACATCTGAATTTACACTGCTACATTACAAAATGGATATGTCACACAAGGGGGAATCAAATTGCTTTTTTTAATATGTAGAGAAGATTTTCATTTTAGTATGTTATTTCTGAAGATTTTCTACCAAAGACTGCAAAGAAAAGGAGTTTTGCACAGTGGATCCCTCTAGACAACAAAACAATAGATAGCTAGACAGACAGACTGATAAACAGGTTGTCAAAGAGAGAGCAGAACAGAATAGAATAGAACAGTAAAAGGCTCGCTAGTCTGATATCCTGCTAGCTGCCAGCATGATGGATTTGAAGTTTGGTTGAAGGTCTCTGCCTCCTGCTGTGTGAAACATCTGCTGTGAAAAGGTTAAGCCATCAGCTGAACATCAAGAAAGCAAAACAACATGCTTTTACTGTATCAGCAAATCTACAATAAGGCAATCTTCTCTGGGTCTCTGGCTGCGAATGACCTTTTTTCCTCTGCAATTTGATTTTTCTTCCTCAAAGATCCCACAACCAGTATCACGTATGTTGTCTGCCAACACATGCCACAACATCATGATGCTGTCCACTAGGAAAGCATGCCTATTTCCTGAACCTACCAGTCCACACCTAGCCATGAGCCAGAATACTTCCTGAAAAAAAAGATAACATATTTAACCCACAAGCTGCCATTCACAGTTGCCATGCAAGCGGACTGTGATTGCTCAATTCACCTCAAGGGCTCATAGGGGAGTACTGCAGCTTGCTTCTCTGTTTTCAGAGCAACATGAAAATACAATAGTTTCAGTGCAAAGCAACTTATTTATAGCAGGCTCCTATACTTCAAAGAGAAACTCTCTGACCCCTACCTTGTGTAATATTGTAAACAGCAGACATCTGTTTCTTGCAAGGTCTGTGCAGACCAGAAGAAAGCAGTGCAGCTCCCAGCTGTTTGGTGCCCTGGAGAATGACACCCTTGGGCTTCCCAACACAGAGACTTTCAACCTCATTAAAAACATCCTAAAAGCTGAGAACCAAAAAAGGAAAAAAAACTGCGACAAAGAGATATTATGTAGATGCAATATGCCATCTTGCCACAGGTTAAAATCACTCACAGTCATGTCATTTAAGTACCCAGTAATCGCTGTTTTAATGTTTACTGATAAATGCCTTCAGGAACCAAAATCCGGCCCCAAAATCCGGACAACACCAAGAAAGGAGGGGGGGTGTCCATATTCATAAAGGACACCCACACCTCAAGGTTGAAGGTTGGTGGCACCATGATGCATCGGAGACCATCCAGGTGCAGTAACCAATTAACCATACTGCTCTGCAATTTGCCCACAGCCAGGCAGGCCACTCACAAACCTCACAACTCTCACATTGCCTGCCTTCCTGGAAACATTAAAGGAAAAACACCACTCCAATACTACTAGACTTAACTGCTCCTAATATAGACTAATGGAACACTACTCAACAACACCTAACCACCTTAAAGATTCCTGGATAAAACCAACCAACTCAAATGCCACATAACAACATCCCACCCACAAAAGAAGAGGAGAAATCATACTTGATCTCATCATCACGAAAATGGGATCAAAAATCCAACACTACCCGTCATGATCAGATCAGAGATCATCCATTCGGTAACCAACTTCGCTCCCCCCTCCCCAATATGCCTAAACACCTGAAAAACAAACTTCACAAAAGTTCATTTCAAAAAAAAAACTGGTGGTCTCACTCTTTAAAAGCCTGTGGTAGTGGTAACAGTGGTAAAAACGGCTGTAAACATTAGTCAAACCGCAACCGCCAGCTACATTTACTGCTGGCAGGTCCCAAACAAAACAGGACTGCTCTGATCCTCCAAGACAAAACCAACCTGCTGGCGCCCAGTTCCAAGCAAGCCAACAATCTAAACAACAAAGGATAAAAAAAAGCTACAAAAATCCTTGAAAGGTAAGACACCTTTGATCATTATAAGTAAAAACTAAGAGCTCTAATGAGAAAAATCATCCAAAAAACTAAGAGCAATCGCAAAATGCTCTCAAGAAGAATTTTAAGAAGAAAAATTATTCAATTAGAATGATGTTAGAAACCTAGGAGCTTGGGAGAAGAAAAACTCATGAGTTCAAAATTAATTATGCCTGAATGACAGGAAAAACAACTGACACTCATAGCACAAACTTCACATTACCAAAATTCTCCCCTCCCCAAAAGAGACAGAAACTTCTGAAACCCCTCCCATCCCCAAATCCAGATTGAGAAGGTCAAACATCTCCAAGCACTAGGTGCCAAACTGGGCATGACAGTGTCTCCACCAGGTCCATATGACCTGCCATGTGTGCGCTGTGTGAATCTGTTTAATCTGTTTAATCCTCAACACAGTTACCTTACCTCCTCTAAGGAGCAGCCACCTCCCACTGTTCATGTGGTTTCTCAGGAGGGGGGAGCCTCTTATATACAAGGATTGAGGCCACAGATCCAGCTGACAAGCCAATAGCCATGGAAGCCTTCTTAATTATCTGCATTTTTCATAACAAGCTTGGACAGACATAAATAAAATGATAGGGAAGACGGTTTGCAGAAAATGGAACTCACCTGCCTCTTAAACTTGGTTGACCCTCTTCGAGTGGCCAACTTGGATTGAGATTGAAAGTCATAAAGGCCACAGGGTGCCATGAGCAAAGGGCAAAGGCCTGGCACCTACCTCAGGCCAGGCATCGCCGAACTGTCAGCAAAAAAGCATCAGCTTGACATCAAACCCCTACATCACAAGATGGGGGATCAAATGAACTAACAGCAGAACCCACACAAAGAGCATCACAAGGGGGGTTGGCCTGTCTGCAAGAGCCTGGTGTCACAAGTGGTGTCATAGTGGGCTCAGTCCCAGTCCACTCTCACACCTTGTTCCACTTTTCAAGTACAGGGGCAGGCGGGTTTGCAGATGTTAGTTTGGCTGATGACTGCAAACCAAATAAGTGGAAACACATTCGAGAAATCAGAAGGCCTCCAGAAAACCGGATAACTGGCAATCCGCTGGCACAACTGAAGTTATCAGAGCCTAGTCAAAATAGTCATAAAACAAGGGGAAAAGGTTGAGAAATACAGCTACCAGTAACTAGGCAAAAAAAGTCAGTCACAAAGAACAGAAGGAACATCGACATCCCCAGGTCGATAGACACTGCTATGTTGCTAAAGACCTTAGGAAAAGTCAGCAGAATCACCCACCTGATCACTATGGATCTTCACATCTAGCATCATCCAAAGTTTCTGATCTAAATCTCAAAGTTAGACCTATGATTGATCACAATGCTGACCTGAAAGTGATCACTCAGAATCAGTCTGACCGTACTTGCTACCAAGCTTTCCAGGCATAGGAATAGAAGTAAAAAGCCCGGTCAGAATGTATCTGACCAGACAAAAGCTGCAGCTTGAAAGGCCCCTCTATTCAGTCTCATACCACATACCACTAGGGTGAATCGACCTGAGGTGCCCGACTCATAGAAGTTCAGCTCAAGATTAGATGACTTACCATATGTTTCACTAGAGAGGCACTCCCACAACAGAGAAGGACAAGTGACCAACTTATATGAGAACAGAACATAACCCAGGACATTTCACGAGAGACCCTACTCCCTATGACTTAAAACATCTATAGAATGGGGATATCGTCAAACAAGGGGAGGGACAGATTCATCACCAATGAATGGCAATGGATGGTGGAGAAATACCGTATACCCCAGGTTTTACTTCTGCTTGCACTGCTTGATCAAAAGACATCAGAGGGAATGAGCAAATAGACCTATTCAACTATGAACTGATCAGCATCTCTTCTAAAGTAACAATTATACTCCAAAGTAGCATGTGCCTGGCACAGCTCTCTCCTTTACCCCACCTTTCCTATGCCTTTGGCACAGTTATTTTTTGTTCTCTCCCTCCCTTTCTTTATATCTTCCAGTCTCAACCCCAGTGACCCCATCGCCTCGCCAGGTCTACCAGCTCCTCCTTTCATCCTCTTGACTACCACTGATTCAGGGCTGAGGCCAGCGTGGAACCTGACAGCATCTTGGGAGGGTCTTGCCAGCAACTGGTTCTGTGAGGAGAAGGAATTTTTGTTTTATGATCTACGCTTATCCCAACACACTTCCCCTACCCTCATCCCAGAAACAATCGGAGGGTTTCTCCCTTCTTTAAGGACCATGCCTCCTCTCAGCGAGTACTGAGATGAACTTCCCTTCTCCAGGGGCATGCCCATCCATCCCTGCCAATGCCTCAGGCAACCAATCTGTTAACAGAACCCAGGTTGCCTGGCTATATTTAAGGCTTTAAGACGCTATGCCATGGTGCCAGCTTCCTTTGACATACTTAACCATTGACAACTATTTTAGTAAATGGACTTGTCTGAGCAGTGTGGAGTGCACTGAAGCAGAACAGGTTTGCAGTACTCCACTTCTGCCTGCTCAGATCAATGGTCCACGTAAGGAGAGTTGTGTAGTGAGTGTGTGAAGTTTGTCTGCCTATCACAGGATACAACTGGGAATGTGTGAGCATTTGTGTAAATGAAAATGATTGGAAGCCTTGCTGTTGATGTTTGCATGTCTATGGATATGGTAAAGGGGTGTGCAAGTATCTGCAGCTAGACTTTCCAGCACAAAAAAGTTAGACAGCTTATAAGCTGTCAGTAAATGATCACAATCATGAATGCTTAAACACAGCTTGTAAACTGTCAAACGTGTTTTTTCTTTTTCTCTTTTTAAGTTACTACTATTAAAACAAAAATTTAAGGACAGTTTATAAGCTTCTATAAGCAAATGGGACTGCATTCACTTCCAGGCTGCTAAACCTCCAACTTGAGGTTTGTTTTTAAAGGGTCAGCATACTGTGTGCATGTGTATACATATGAATGTACAAGCCTTCCCTATGTGCTTGGTAGAGTGCAGACCTGAACAGTTGTTTACACTGTAAATTACTACTTAATATGATTGGACACCACACATAGTAAGCATGATTCTGAATTACATTGTTATGGAGCATTGTAACTCAGTTTACGAGTATAGTGAGTTGTGCAACTGCACAGTTCTCTAAGAATTCCAGCCATAAACTATTATGGTATCAGCACTGACCCCCTTTTTCCCATTTTGCACATGGGGTCAGGGTGCCACATTAACAGTAGCCATCACTTAGAGCTAATGTTCACATCATGAGGTGGCTAGTCCTGCAAGGATATAAGGGGATCAATAGCAACAACTACACAGAGAGGTAATCAGAAATGGGGATGTTGCAAAAATAGTTTTGACTCATCAAGGAGAGTTCTCTCATAAATCAATAGATATAGCATGAAAGTGTCTATTATATCTAATACTTGGAAGCATGTATCTAAACTTCTTAGCACAACATTTCTGGACAAATCCAAAAATAATGTGTGTGGGAGGAGCCAAAGTCATGGAAAGATTCTAAATACTATTATAAACTTAGAACACTGGTAAAATAACAGGTTTTGCATTAGCATGCGTTTTATGAAGAACATGAAATATGAAACTTAAACGTGTCACTATTTAGTGATTTCAAATCTCAATAATTTGCCAGAAAACACCAATTTTATGAGGAACAGAAGAAAAACATAAGGCAAAAGTCAAGACATTCGGCAAAATCCTGGGCAGTTAAGAATATGTTTGTGACACTTCTCAGTGGGCCTGTGACTGGGAAAAAAAACCTAAATAAGAATGCCCTCCCCCAAACCACATACCCAGGTAGCAGGAGGAGGAAGAGGAAAGCCAAAAGGCAAAAGCTCCGAAGGCTGAATCCTGAACTGCTGTACTTGGAACTGGAGTCATTGTTCAAGCAATGCTTGGTGAAGTTCCATAACAATAAACAATTGATGGAACATGTGACAGTGGCACAGATGTATGCAACAAAGATATTTTTGAAGCAAGCACAAAAAAGCAACCTATGACTGTCGCACTTTCCTGATGGGCAGTGTGCCACTTAATGGCAAAAGATAATGCAGTAGACAATTGGTTTGCTTGGAAAAAGTCAGCTCTTCACTTGCGGGAAAGGAGGAGATATTTTCCTAAAGTTACACACTCACTTCAGGTAGACCCTGAGATACTAAAACACATCCTGGGTATGCTGTGTCCTTTCTCCCTTTGTTTCTACCGCTGCAAGGAAAACAGACAGACAGATCAATGGACCTGATTTAAGGGCAATTCTGAAATCACTCAGAAAGAAATGTAGGCTTGTCCTAAGGGACAACCACATCTTGTGAAACACCATATAAAGTTAGGTAAGGGTTTGAAGCTCAGAAATTGTATGGGTAAAGATGATGGCCATCAAAAAACATGCCTTCCAAAAAATAAACTTCAAAGTTCTCTCTTCAAGAATAATCTTGATGAGTGGATGGGAGATCATAGGTTTACCCTTCTGTGTCA
The DNA here is from genome assembly GCF_019279795.1 of Protopterus annectens. Classification (NCBI taxonomy): domain Eukaryota; kingdom Metazoa; phylum Chordata; order Ceratodontiformes; family Protopteridae; genus Protopterus; species Protopterus annectens. The sequence goes on from NC_056744.1 coordinate 818,573,148, forward strand.
CTGTTAGACAGAGGCACAGTATACTAACCTCGAAAAAGGGCATAGCAAAATTAATTTAAAATGGGTGGCGAAAGCCAAACACACTCTGGCTAGGCTTATAAATGCCCTAGGGCAGATAGCCTAGTATGAACCTATGAACCTAAAGGTGATGAGTAAACAGGCTTGAATGAAGGATGGGAAAGTATTTCAATCAGCTGATCAGAGATCAGTTGAGCAGAATCCTCCTTGGACACTGGATCTCTAACCCAACATTTGCTTAGGGTTTTCATTCTTTTGACTGGTACTACTGTTTTCATGCAGGAATTTTAATAAAGGTAATAGCTAATTCCCCCCCTTTCAACCTCTCATTTCTGGAATGTTCGCTTAACAGTGCTTCACTGTGTCTTTATATGATCTAACTCTTTCCACCGCTCGACAGTTCCATGTTGTTTTTGTTTTTGCTGCATGAATGCTTCAGCATTCCTTTATTTTAAAATCTAACCTAATTTGATCAGGTTCTTTTAAAGCAGTGGTGCACCACGTCCAGCCCTGACGCCAAATCTGGCCCTGGATGCAACACCATCCAGCCCCCAGAGAGTAACTAAACATTTTTTAAAACATGATAAAATGCTATGCCTTACTCCAGTCATGCAAACTTTCCAGCATGTACTTACTTACCTAACTGACTGCAGTTGCGCACACCTCTAATTTTAGCCGCAGAAGTAACTTTTTTTGTTTTTTATAACTTGTAGTCTGTAAACAGTAGTAACTTTTTGCAAGAGTTTGTAATAAGTTATGGCTGCAAGCCAGAATAAATTTAAATGCAAAGTTTATGTAGAAAACAGGCAATTTCATGACTGCTGTCTTAAGTAAAAATGCCAGTCACTTGTACCTATTGTTAACCCGTAATGACTTACTATGTTTTGAGGTGGCCCGCAGATGCACTAAGAATTCATGTAGTGGCCCTCCCCACAAAAAGGTTGTGCACCACTGTTTTAAAGGATTTGTCATTTTTTTATGCTGCTGTTTTTTAATAGCAGTTCATTTTCTCTTTCTCTTTTATAGTCTGACATCCAGGCTACGTTTTTATGCTTTCTTCTGGTTTAGCTGTCTTTAGCTTAAATTATTTACATTTTGTTTAATGTAGTCATTTTATGACACCCAGTTTTAAGGTATAATAACCTCATTTTCTGTTACTAAACCAATTTATAGTTTGTGTATTTGCAGCCATCAGTGTTTTAGTTCTTTATAGGTTCATTATAGGTATTCCTGGTACCTCCTGATCTTCCCACTAATAATCTTTCAGTATGCTTAAAAGTTGGAGACTTGGTATTAGCAAGTGTCAAGAGTGTTGGGGAATGAAATGCTTGTTTTTTGCATGCAGTGATTTGGATGGCTATGTCAGGATCAAGTTGGCTGGGTACCACATGAGAGCAAAATTAAATTAAACCTGGAATCTCTCTTGTGCTGCTGTAGTACCTTGAGGGTCAGGTGATTATCTCTGACTTTTAGACATGCCCTGTCCATGTCTCTGCAGGGTTGGGTTTTTAATGCAAGATTAGTCTGAAACAAGTTAGGTATGGCATCTGATTTGTTTTGTACACCTAACCTGGCATTTATCTAGCAGATCTGGTTGATGGGTAAATCTGGACCTCATTTAGCTACATTATACCATCAGATTTCCGTGTTATTCACAGCCCAGGAGAGTATACTTTCAGAGATGATGCACCCATAAGATTTCCTTCATTACGTATACTTACAGAGATGATGCACCCATAAGATTTCCTTCATTACGTATACTTTCAGAGATGATGCACCCATAAGATTTCCTTCATTATGTATACTTTCAGAGATGATGCACCCTTAAGATTTCCTTCATTACGTATACTTTCACAGATGATGCACCCATAAGATTTCCTTCATTACTTGAAGTGTCACAGATGGCGACAGCAAATTGTATCATCTCTTCAATACATCCTCCTTTGGGAAGGAGTGAATTGCAGATCACTTTTAACATGCCATCCATTTACAGTGGATCTTTAGAAAGTCCTGCAGTTTTCACACTGGCTAAGTGCATGTGAACCTAAGACAAGAGATCTTGGGGGGTTTTTTATGTCGGAGTTGATGACAAATTAAATGAAACTACCATCAACCTCATTAACTCCTTAATCTTTTGGAAAGTTTGAGTTCCTGTCAGGTGGTTATTGCTGACTAAATAGCAGAGAGGAATTTGCTATGTATTTGAGAAGGAAAGGGTTAAAACATTGAAAATGTGGTTCAGTAGTAGCAAGTGGTCATGTGATAGGATCATGTGAGGGTTGTAAGTACATATGTGTTATGTGGAGTATTATGGCCTCAGTCTGTAGAAGTCTCCGAGGAGGGAAATGAATTCACTAACTGGAGGAATTTTTGTATTAAAAGCTGTGATTCCTTACAGATACTGCATTTTTTATTCATTTATTTGCTACAGTTATCTGTGTTTTTGCTGCTTTTAAAATATATGTTTTCTGTATTTATTTCAGACTGTCCTGCAATGTTGTTTTAAAGTATTTCCTGTGATTCTGAACTATGTCATCACTGTGTTGAGTTATTGAGTATTGTCTTGTTCTTTTACTGTTTATTACTAAATATATTTAAACATTTTAATTGGGTCTGGCTTGCTTAGAGATATTTAAGCTCTTAGAGTACATGTATATATATTTGGTGACACTGTTAAATAGCCTTGCTGTTGGTCTCACTTACCATTTGGATAATAGTAACATTACACAGTAGAACTGGTCACCCTTTGTAAGGGCCTTACAGTAGCTGATAAATAAGGGTGGTTGGTGGCAGTGATTTCTACCTTATAGTCTGGGCAAAAGGGGGCATAGCTAGTGAACCTGTGCCAGCCTTCCCCAGGAATGTCTGTGTGTTTGTGTATAAATCAAATTGCAAAGTGTGTGTGTGTGTGTGTGTGTGTGTGTGTGTGTGTGTGTGTGTGTGTGTGTGTGTGTGTGTGTGTGTGAGTGTGTGTATGAGCTACTTGGGCAGGGACACAAACCACTGGTTGGACAGAGAGGGTGCTGGAGGTTTTGGCTTGATCACTTAGCTGAGATCTTAACCCTATAGCTGTGCCAGTGGGGAGTTTTACTGGGGGTCTGGAGAGAGAAGGAGAAACCAGCCCCAGACTGACTGTGATCTCTGTGTGCTCCTAAGGGAAATTTTAGTTTACTTGGTGTGTACTTGTCATCCTCCCAATGTGCATGACCCTCACTGGTGTTAGTGGTGAGGACTGAGGTTCCTTGATTACTGGGCCAGTGCAGAGGCATCACACCTGCATAGAATAGTTCTGTTGTGATGAGAATAACAAAAGGTTAAACAACATCTTGAAATAATTTGCTTTGACACAGTTTGTCTCTTCTTCATACCTTCACAAGAAATGAACAACTAGTGAAGTTCTGAAAGATTTCAGATAGTACCCGAGATGTTTATGGACATCGAGGATATGAATTATCCTTTCTTCCTCCTTTTTGGGTTCGATGAAAAACACAAAGAGATGGACAGTTTGGCTTAAAGCAAACTCGGATACCACTTTAGGCATACAAGTAGGATTAGTTCTCACAGAAACCCTGTCACTGTGGAAAATGTGTTATGAGCTTACAAATAGATACTCTTCTTGCAGAGGTCAGTGCATTCAGTAAAACTGTTTTCCATATTAAGAACCTCAAGTCAGCCACGTTAGCTGGTTCATATGGAGCAAATGTTAGTTTCTCTCACACAAAATTAAGATCCCAAGGAGAAGCCACAGGTTTTCTTGGAAATTTATATGTAATACCACTTTCAAAAACATTTGGATATGAGAATGCATTTAAAGTGGGGGATCCATGGGTAGACATGCTGAAATGGCCAACAAATTAACCTTTATAGAGGAGTAAGACAGGCCATTGGATAGTAATTTACATTAATATTGCAAAACTAGAGAACAACTAGCCCTAAATGTGTGCTGGTCATATTGTTGGCACCATCTAGAAAACATTTTTCATTTGCTTATATATATATATATATATATATATATATATATATATATATATATATATGACTTTCTACTAGACTTTCTTGTCTACATTACTACTTGCTGAATGTCCTCCGTAAACAGGTGCCTGAACGGTATTATGCCCCTATCATCAAGGCATTGAGTTGAAATTGTTTGGGCTTGGGAAGTATTATACACCTCTGCTCTTGTGTGAGTAGATACAGTCTGTGAGGAAGCTTGTGATAATTTCGTCTGGCCAATTGCAAAAGAAAGCAGAACCCTGTTGTCTGGACCTGAATGGAGTCACCACAATGATCTTGTGGGATTCCTTCTGAATTTTCAGAAGTACCCTATCAATGTAAAAGGTGGAAAGACATACAGGAATATTCCTGTCCAAGGAAAGGAAAGGAAAAGAAAAGGCATCTGTCTTCCAGTCCTCCTTGCATGGAGTCCTGGAGCAGAATCTTGCTAACTGATTGTTCAGAGGTGGGACAAAAAAGTCTTCTTGAGGAACTCCCCACAGATGGATCAAATCTTGGAAGACCCCTGATCTAGTTTCCATTCATAAGGGTCTGCCTTTGCCTTGCTCAGCTTGCGTGTTGCACAATTTTACTTTGATGGAATGTACGATGCCTTTATAGTGAGACTGTGCTGTGAAGCTGTATTCCAACCTAACATGGCTAGTCTGCACAGACGGTAAGAACTGTTTTCCCCTTGCATGTTAATGTACCATATCACTGTGGTATTGTCTGAACTAAAGTGGTCCTAGGGACGACAAGTGATTCACAGTGTTGAGTGTATTGTTAATGGCAAGCATCTTGTTTGTTTATGTGCTTGTATCTGTCTTTAATGTCACAGGTATCTCGAACATTTATCCCCTTTGATACTGCTCCCCAAGCAAAGTCAACGGCATCTCTGGTGACTCACTGCTTTGAGGGGAGAAGGGGGAGAAATGGATTCAGGAACAATTGATGTCTCCACCAAGTGATTTATTTTATTATGAATCCCACAACAGGAATCTGAAAAAATAATGGGTGTTGGTGCTGGGACTCAAGAGACTTCAGATACCATTGTATCTTTCTCATGTGAAGTCTTGCAAGGGGGATTGTGAGAATTGCAGATGCTATGACACCCAGAACCCTGAGGTATTCCCTTGCAGTGAGCAAAGTCTGAATGGAGAACCTATGTAATAGATCTAAATACAGATTTATTTTTTCCTGTGGAAGAAAAGCTCTTTCTACTGAGGTGTCTAGCACACACCTCAGGACAAACCTGTATGACGTTGTCAGAAAAGACTTCTGAATGTTTTCTTGGAATCCCAGCCTTTGTAGAAGATTCCGCACCAAAGAAAGAGACTCCTGACACTTTGAAAAAGGCTCTGCAAAGACATGCACGTCAACTAAATGTGGAAAAATGTGGGCACACTGTAGCCTACAATGAGCGATGTCAGCAGATAGACATTTTGTGAACTCACATGGAGCAGTGTTAGCCCAAAGGGTAAACAGCTTAAGAGAGACCTGACATTTGGATGCATAGGAATGTGATGATATGCATCTTTTAAATCTAATGTTATCAAAAAAAAATTAAAAAAAAAACTCAAGAAGAGGTAACAGGTTGTGAAGTGAAAGCATTTTGAACTTGGACACTATCACATACTGGTTTAGGGAATAAAGGCCCAGAACCGGTCTCCATGATATTTTCTTTCTTTGGCAACCAAAAACAGTTGTAAATAAAATCCTTTTCCCAACTGGCAAGGATGAACTGTTTATATTACCCCAGGAGATGGCATGTGCTATGAGATGGAAGAAAACAAGAGGTTTTTGGTCTGGTGGGAGTGGAATTATTACCCTGAAACCCTGCTGAATGTGCCTCAGAACCTATTTGTCTGAAACTAAATGTTGCCAAAGAGAAAGAAATGGAGATTCAGATTTTCTGGAAGGGATAAGGGGCTGTCAGGGTGGGAGTGGGGACATATTCCTTGTCTTATTTGACTGTCATTTGTTCTAAGAGGTTCCAGCTTTCTTTTTCAAAAATTGCCTTTTAAAATGTCTGTTTAGCAGCATTCTACTGAGAGTGTTTATTTTGTTTCATGCCAAATCTGGATGTGGAAGCAGAAAACCATGTAGAAATTTTTGAGAAGGAAGGCAGAAACATCTGAGAGATTCCCTGTATCAGTTTACCTCTCTCAGCACATTTTTGATTACCTCTGCAAAGGAGGGTCCAAAATTAAATCTCTTTCTAAAGGAGAATTTAAAATCTCTTCTGAGAATGCAGCCAGGCAAACCTCCTTGAGATGACAGCAATGGCCACAACACTGGATACAGTATCTACAGAGTCATATACAAACTTTAAACAATAAGTGAGGAGTGGAAAAAATAAATTCATACAAGTTAGGTGTTTCCTCACATGAGGGAAATGTAGACAAAACATTCATCATACTATCTCAATTAGTCAGAATAAACTTTTACTATACGAGCCTGACAATTCAAAATTTTAACAATTAAAGTAATTGAAACTTGCAAATTTCCCCAAACCTGTCAGTTGTTTTACCATCCTTGTCAGAAGGGGAAGGATTAGAATTAACAAAATGCTTGAAAACAGCCGATTAACTAAAGCTACAGCTGCTGGGTCAGGTATGGAATGAGTGCATAAAAACTTAAAAGACTGATGAACTTTGTACATTCTATCTGCTTTCATAGGGGCAGCAGGCTGGCTATCAGGGAACCCCTGGGCTGCGACAAACATGTACATCTTCCAATGCAGACAGAATTGGGATTATGGGTGAAGATTCTGGGAATTCCAGTTTCGACAGCTCATAGTATGTTCTGAGTGATTGAGAAACCTTGGTATTCTCCCACAGAAAACACTGGCACATTCTGGAAATCATCTCAGAGAAAGAAAATCCCTCACATTGAGATTCAGATAACATGTTCTCCACCGACTCTTAATCATAAATCTGAGAGAAAAACCTGCAAATGTCCCTTCACATTCCTCTCCATTTTTTTTAATCTGTTCAGGAAAAGAGGAATCCCTTTTTCTTTTACCAGAAACCACCTTATAAGACGGATTAACAGCCTGTACAAGATCCTGAGCCAGTGCAGAAGAAGATAAATGTTTAGCTCTCTGTTTCTTATTAATAGGAAACCTGGGGTAAATAGATTTATTAATGGCAACAGCAGTTTCCTTAGGGATGGGCATAACATTCTGGCTAAGCAGGGGCACCTTCCCTGACCCTCCTCACAATACCAACAACTGTCTCTCTCCCTTTCCCACTGAGGGGACCCCAACAACTGCAGATACTTTGGCTAACCACTGGTCCATAGTGTTTGTATGTGCTACACCAAAGGAATCCAGGTAAAAAAAGAGTGGCCTGAGGAACCAACTTTGGCCACAGCAGGGTCACCCACCTGTGGCTGAGACAAACTGTCAGACTGCTGTGGTGGCAAAGGTTGTTTGATAAATTTTTTTGTGTTTTTTTTTTTTGCTGAAAGAAGGACCGCCCTTGGGACCAATAGTTTGTTCCATGGTCAAGCTGAAAATTATACCTCATTCCCAAGAAAACTAAGCAGCACATGCTGGTTGGTAAAACTTAGAAACATTTTTTTCTCAGCAAAAACACAGTAAGAAACAATTCAATACACTTTGATGGTAAATTAAACACAGTTTCTCCACAGAAAATTTAGTTTTAGAATGTTTTTAACTTTTAAACTGACAGAAACAAAAATGCACTCCTGTATAAAAATACAGTAAAATCTTAAGAAAGTCAACAAAATTATATATTCCCAGCTTAAAAAAATATTTTCTCACAAAGAAAGTTAGTTTAAAACATTAGAATTAAATGTGGAAGGTTTTCCCCCAAAGGGAACTTATCTGCCCAACAGTGGAACAGCACAAGACGACTAAAGATCCAAGAAAATCCACACAGGAGAGCTCTATACAATGACAGGATAGCTCTGAAGGGGTTGGCACCCAAACCTGTGTTTTACTCAGCTCAGCTCAATATGCCTAATAGTTTGGGTGTATGGAAGGTGCCCCAAACCGTTGGAAGCTGGCCAACTGTTACATCATTAGCAGGATAATGATCACTACTGCAATAGTGAACAATATGATGATCACCAAAAATACCTTTCTGCCTTTGGTCAGAATGGTCTGTCTTCATGGGGGGGGGGGTATGGAGGTTGCCCCTACTATAACCAGGGCTACTGCCCTATCAACAGAACACAATGTAAACAAGTCACATACAGTTACTGAACAGCCTGCTGTGGATGCAACTGATATGAATAGCACTGGCACTGTTGTATTTTTTTACATGACCAATGAGGAGGGAGGAAATTTGTGCAAACGAATGAGATTCTCTCTCTCTCTCTTCTCATTCGGTTTCTTCAGTGCTTTTGTCAACTTTGTGTCCAAAAAAAAAAGATCCATTGAAGGCAGAGACTTCATAACACAATTAAGGTTTTCTGCAAACTAGAAGAGGCACAGTGGGGTGTGAACTGCATGGTAATGTTGACTGCTGCTCTTAGCCAGCCTTAGGCATAGGCCAATTAGGCGGCTGCCTAGGGCGCCGCTGCAGCAGGGGTGCTTTTCCAGTATTTATTTGGTGTAGATAAACCAGGATGGGGGCACCAGATGATGTGGTAGGGTGCGCCATGGAGCCCTTTTGCCTAGGGCACCAGTTGACCTAAGGCCGTTCCTGCTGCTGCTTCTCTGTTCACTGCATCAGTGGGGCCGCATGCAACAGTAAAGCTGTGGAAGCTGACTAGTTCTGCAGTGGTCACATGCTGTCTGAGCAAAAAGGCTTATTCAGTAATGGCTAGTTGGCTCCAGCGTCTTATAGAAATTTACCTCTCATAATGAACCACAAGACAGCAAAGACTTCAATGTAAGTGTGAGGGAGGCAAAAGTCCACTTCTTGACTTAGCTCAGAATCCTTAACTCACACTCTGGGACACATTTCACTACCAGCTGAGAAATGCTGTTCCTGTGGAATATACTTCAGCAGGCTAGTACAGTGGGTTAGAATTTTGCACCAACAAAGGGAACTCCTTCTGCAGTCAAAGAATGTAGTGATTTATCTTTGGAGCTGCTGTATATCTGGAATGAACTCCCAAGCACTGTCTCTTGGTTTCTGCTTGAAACTGCAATCATGGGATTTTCAAATGGCAAAAAGAAAAAAATCAACGGCTGGGAGTGATACTCACCTCCATGTAATTCACAATCATTTTATGAATTTCTGAAGCACGGATCCCTATAGTGTACATCTAAAATATCCCCTTATTACATCAAAGAAAGAGCTGAGACAAGCTGCAAAAATTGGATTAAGTGCTTAGCAGTTACTTTTTGCATCTATGAATTCTCGTGTACAGTCTTAAGAACTCATACTCACCTAGTACACAGAAAAAATGGATACCAACTGCTTACAGGATGTAAAATAATTCAGAGGTAGAGAAACACTGACATCAACCTAAAACATTCTGGATTTTAAAACAACACTTTTGGTCACTTTATTTCTAACAAAAAAAACAAAGCTTAATTACAGTTAAGTGATTGGCTTTGATGTTCATCCCCACTGAGCATTTAAATAAATTATGTAAATATCATGCCAACAACATATTTCCATTTATTTACCAGGTAAGCCTACTGGGCACAACAACCACCTTTGTAATGTAACACAGAAATAAGGAACTCTATCTGCTTTGTTCTAAATTGAAAGTTTTGTAATTGGAGACTAAGGGACTCAAACCTTGGATTACAGAATAAGTAGCAGCTTAGCCCTCTGTGCTAAACTACAAGACAGTTTTCTTGGTTCCACTCCATCTACTTATTTTACAACAGTACTTTACAGTAGACATTTGGTTGTGATTCACAAACACATCCACAGGACATTAAGTAACTCACCATCTTTAAGAGCAGTGTACAGCTCCTCAGTGTCACACCTAACTTTTGCACAGGTCCGTATCTTCTTATCCCATACAGGTAACATATCTTTTTGGCACATAACCAGTTCGTCATAGTCCAGCTTAATTTTTCTGCTCTGTAATTCATCCCTGCTTGCTGAAACACAGAATGAGAACCTGGATTTACCATTTTCATACTAGCATCGTTTTAATGTTTTTTTTTTTCAAACCATGTCAACAGAAATATGAACAATTTAATCAACACAACACATGACTTTGGAAATATACTTCCATAACAAAAACACAGTAGTTGTATTTGCTTTGATTTCATATGCACTATGGATCTAAAATATTGCAGTAGAAAGTAACATGTTCTGTCAATGAAATACATTTATACTTTATTAAGCTAGAACTTCATTGTAGTGCATGAGTGCGGAGATTACACTCTGATATGCGGAAAAAAACATACGACACCCAATCTTAACAATATTAAGCAACCTTTGCTTAACTTGTTAAGGTCAGGTCTCATGCTAGCAGTTAAATCTGCCAGTACTGACTAATAAATGACACTGGCAGAATAAAAACAGATTTGTTTCTCTCTGCTGTCTGTGCTGGTACTGTGTCACTGACTTAAAGCTTAGAAAGTTGACAGAATAACAGGATTGGTGCTAACCTGCATTTTTTAGAGGATATGAAGTCTGAAACGCAAATGTATGTCAATATTTAGTGATACCAGTCCTCAGTTACTTGCCAGAAAACCACAGATTTTATGAGGAACAGACCAAAAATATGAGGCAAATATCTGGACAGTTGAGAGGCATAGCAAGGTGACTGTAAACATATGAGATATTTTTTACACTGCCTTTCTGACAGAGCTCGCTAAGTGCTTTATGGCTTTGAAAGCTGGCAAAACATGTAGAGATTTTTTTTCTGTAACTAGGAGTGTATGGAGCAGATAAAGCACCAGGCACTATAAAGAATTATGATCAGGTCTCTGAGCATAACCCTTAATTATGTGTTTTTGCCATGGATGTCAAGATTCACCTCTTGAACAATACAAAATACGCAGGTTATGATCGGCAACATGCTCATAATCCTATATATATCACCTGCCCACATAGTAATTTAGTATGTGGTTGGGGTGGTGCATCATTAAATCATCATCAGCCTGTCAACATTCCAGTCAAATTAAAATTAAGTATTTTACATTTAAATACAATGCCTTTAAAATTGAAAGCACAAACTGGGAATAACTCGTTTTAGTTAGTGACATACATACAACCTATAAGCAGATAAATTTAAGGAAAATAATATGGCTTTCAACTTAAGATCTTTACAAAGCTTGTATCTGCAGAATATGATGTCAGGATTGAAATAATGGAGAAGTGCTTTCCAGTATCTATACATATTTGGAAGTTCTAACAAAATGACAATGGTTACAGTGATGAAGTGCTGGTACTTTGGCAACTGTGCACTGGATAAAGTACAGTTTTGTACCTACCATAAATGTAGATGTCCGATAGACATGCAACTGCAGTCATAACATGTGGGTTGTCCTGCCTCAGGCAGCCCTCGGTCGGCCGGATTCCAAAGTCTGGGTCCGACGTCGGCTGATGTCACATTTCTCTCCAACGTCAGAGCGGCTGGAGTATATAAGCATCAGCCGACGCCATTTTCTTCAGTGTTTCTTGCCCCAGATGCCAGGTGCCCTCCAAGGAAGGCTGTAATCAAATTGGAAGACAAAAACAGGATTCCAAACAAATAAATGAGCAATAAAACAAATACACCATAACAGATATCCCCAGCTAAGAGAAACAGGGATAGGAGTGGACCCTAGGCATAGAGAGGTATGGAGGGTGGGAAAATCCGACTGCAGTTGCATGTCTATCGGACATCTACATTTATGGTAGGTACAAAACTGTACTATGTCCTTCAAGAATGCAACTGCAGTCATAACATGTGGGTAGAATACCATAGCTAAGCTGGGGGAGGAGGAATGCTCTAGGAAAAAGATGGCGTGGCAATCAAACCCTGCAGGACTGCCGAAGCAAAGCCTGCTCTGGATCTGGATTATAGAGGGAGATTGTAGTGTTTGGAGAATGTATGCACGGAGCTCCATGTAGCAGCTTCTAGAATGTCCTTAGTAGGCACCCCTCTTAAGAATGCTGTAGAGGTGGCTGTAGCTCTGGTGGAATGTGGTCTGACATTGGCTGGAATAGTCTTTCCATGAAAGGAATAACAGAATCTGATGCAATGTCCAATCCATTTTGAAATAGTCTGTTTTGAAATTGCTTTTCCTTGGACTGCAGGGGCGTAAGCTACAAAAAGTTGTTCAGACTTCCTACTGGCCTTGGTTCTATCCAGGTAGTAACAAAGTTGTCTGTGAATGTCCAAGGTATGCAACAGTCTTTCACCCTTGTTCTCAGGATTGGGGAAGAAAGCAGGCAGATGAATTGCTTGATTTAAAGAAACCCTAGATACCACCTTTAGCATGAAAGTAGGGTTGGTCCTTAATGAAACTCTGTCTCTGTGAAAAATAATAAAGGGTGGTATTGCCATTAGGGCCTGTAGCTCCGAAACCCTTCTTGCTGATGTAATTGCCAACAGGAAAGCTATCTTCCAAGAGAGAAATTGCAAGTCAACTGAAGCTGCTGGCTCAAATGGAGGTAGAGTCAGTTTTACTAGGACAAAATTGAGGTCCCAGGCTGGCACTGGGGCCTTTCTTGGTGGCTTAATGTTCTTGATTCCCCTGAGGAATTGCCTTAGTAAAGGGTGAGAAAAAACAGGAGGATCAGTGTTGTATCTAGCTGAAATAGCAGATGCATGTATCTTTATGGAAGAATATGAGAGTCCGTTCTTCAACATATCTGCCAAATATTCCAAGATGAGTGGGATGTTCAACAATGATGCATCATGTCCCTTGCTGGTATTCCAATTGCTGAATCTTTTCCACTTTGCTAAGTAAACCTTTCTGGTGGATGGTCTTCGAGCCTCTGTTAGTATCTGCTGAACTTCCTTGGAGAGAGATAAGCTGAATTTATTTATGGGATCTCCCAGGCTGTTAGCTGCAGTGTCTGAAGATTTGGATGCAGTGTTTCGAAATTGTGTTGAGTCAAAAGTAGAGGCCAGTGGGGAAGGGCCCACCTCCTGGTGTGACATATGCTCCGTAGTAGTGGGTACCAGTGTTGTCTTGGCCAGTCCGGAGCTATTATGATTCCCTTGGGTTTCTCTGCTTTGATCTTTAGTAATACTGAGGTCATCAGAGGCAGAGGTGGGAATGCATAGATTGCTAGGGAGTTCCATTTGAATGAGAGGGCATCTATTTTCCAAGCTTTTGGATGGTATGTCCTTGTGCAGAATTTTGGTAGAAGATGGTTGAGGTGAGAGGCAAATAGGTCCACTTCTGGCTTGCCCCATGTCAAGTGAGTTGTCTGAAGGCCTTCGGATGTAACCTCCACTCGTGTGGATCTGTGAAATTCCTGCTTAGGCTGTCCGCCAACACATTGTCTTTTCCTGGAACAAACTGGGATTGTAACTGGATGTTTAGGCTCAGTGATTTCTCCCAAAGCTGCATTGTTAGTCTGCAAAGGGGGTAAGAGTGGGTGCCCCCTTGCTTGTTTATGTACCACATCACAGTGGTGTTGTCTGTCCATATCAGTAAATGGCCTTGCTGGAGTTGGTGTTGAAAGGCCTCGATGGCATGCATTACTGCCAGCATTTCCTTTTGGTTTATATGCAGATGTGTTTCCTTTGGAGACCATTGTCCTTGTATACACCTGCCTTCCATGTGCACCCCCCATCCAAGGTCTGAGGCGTCTGTAGTCATGGTCTGTGTTATCTGTGTTTTTTTGAATGACATACCTGTGTTTGCCTGGCTCACCGAGGCTCACCATAGGAATTCCTTTTGTAGGCATGGAATGAGAGGTATGATTGTCTCCACGTTGTTGCTGTGTTGAGAACAAATGCTTTTTAGGTACCATTGAAGCTTTCTCATGTGTAGTCTTGCTAATGGAACCAGGAGAATGCAGGATGCCATGTAACCCAGGGCCTGCAGGAATCTCCTTGCAGTCATCTGGGTGAGATTTGCTAAACCTTTGAAATAATGAGTTAACTTCTCTTGTTTGTCTTCTGTCAGGTAAGCCATCTGAGAGGCTGTGTCTAGTTGGGCTCCTAAGAAGATTATTTGCTGGGATGGCTGCAGTCTTGACTTTTGGAAGTTGACTGTGTATCCCAGAGCTTGAAGTAATCGTATGACATAATCCAGGTTTCTTGTCAACATCAATTTGTCGTCCGCTTGTATGAGGCAGTCGTCCAGGTATGGGTAAATTTGTATCCCTTGGAGCCTGCAATGAGCAATTACTGAAGCCAGGCATTTCGTGAATACTCTGGGCGCAGTAGATAAGCCAAATGGCAATGCTGAGAATTGATAATGCTCTGGCCCTGCAAGAAATCTGAGGTATCTTCTGCAACTGTGTCTGATAGGGACATGCAGGTATGCCTCCTTGAGGTCCAGAGTAATCAGCCACGACCCCTTGCCCAGCATGGGAAGGAGTTGCTGTAAGGTCAGCATTTTGAACTTTGGTACTATGAGAAAGGTGTTTAATGCGGACAAGTCCAGTATTGGTCTCCATTGAGATTCTTTTCTTGGAACAAGGAACAGTCTTGAGTAAAACCCCTGGTCTTGTTCTTGTTGTGGAACTCTTTCTATTGCTTTCATCTGAGTCAGCAGAGTGATTTGCTTGATAGCCTCTGCCCTCTGATTTTGTGGTAGGTTTGGCATGCCTTGTTTTCTTGGTAAGGTATGAAAATGAAACCTGTACCCTCGGTCTATAATGTCCAAAATCCATTTGTCCTTTGTCAGTCTGTGCCAGTTTTCTGCAAACAGAGATAACTTCCCGCCCAAGGGAGCTTCTAGTTGTTCCCTGGTAGGCGGTAGTAGAGGAAAGTCATTGAGATTGTGGTTGTGGGGCAGGTGAAACCCCTGCATCACTTCTTTGGTTTCCTGGCTGCCACTGTCGTCCCCTGTAAGGGCCTCTGTATTGGCCTCTTCCTCTGCCACGTCTGTTCTTACCCCTTTGAAACTTTTCTGGATTAGGAAAGGACCAGTTTTTTGAAGGCCAATTCCTACTGAATCTGGGGGGTTGAACCTGGAGGAAATCTTTCACTGTCTGAACTGATTTTGCTTTTTCTTCGATGGTCTTTAACACATCCTTAGCATTCGCACCAAAAAGCTTGTACTTTTCCAAAGGTGCATCCAGAAGTTTTGCTTTTACATGATCTGGTAGAGGTTGATCTTTTAACCAAGCATGTCTACGAATGACTGCCCCTGTCATAGCTGCCCTACATGAAGCTTCCAGTGCATCATATCCACACTGCAGGAAGTGATTGCTTACTTGCTGAGTGTTATGTACATCTTCCTGCAAAGTCTTCCTGTCTAAAGGATCAGGAGTGGCTAATGTTTTTTTAAGTCTTCTAACAGATAATCCTGATATTGTAACATATGAAAAAGGCAATTTAAAGCTCTCATAGATAAGGTAGTGGATGTGTAAACCTTTTTGCCCCATCTCTAATGACCTAGCTTCCCTGTTGGAGGGCAAAGGATTTTTTGAAGTGGAGGCTGAAACTCCTTTAGGCCCCTGTGAAATAGTTTCTAAGTCAGCAGTATGGGCCCTGAGTAAATGGGAATGAGTTTCTGGGACCCTGTAATACCTGTCTGGCTTGGCTGGAGCAGGAGGAAGAGAATCAGGGGTAGCACTAGAGTCAGAATACAAATCATCCAGAACATCAAGTACAGGAGGAATAGCTAAGGGCCTGTGCTGAGGCTTCTTAAGGAAAGTCCTAAGGCGTTTCCTAGAATCAGAATATTCCTGACCTTGCCACTTGAAATGTTCCCTCATGGTGTGCAGAACTTCCCCAAAAGAAATATCCTCAGGAGGGGAGGCCGAGGGGATGGAATCTTCGGCATCCGAGTCCTCATAGGTCTGAAAGAGCTCTTCCTGGCTATCAGAGTGGACAGAGCCCTCAGAATCTTCATCTGAAGGAGTAGGGTCAGAGGGTTCCACCCGGGGCCTTTTATCAGGAGGGGGCTGGGATCCTCTTTCAGGATGGGCCTGTGAACCTCTAATCATGGAAATTAAATCAGCAGCCATGGACATAATTTGTGTCTCAGGAGTTGGCTGAGGTAAGGATTTAGAAGTAATATGCTTTGTTTTGCTGGCTGCCTTAGCCCTAGTGTAGGCCTTAATAGACATGGCCATAGGGGGCCTGGCAGCTCCACATGCAGGAGTGACCTTGTCTACAGCAATGGTCTCGGGCATTTCCTCGGTTTCGGTATCCGGAGGAAAATCTATAACTGGCGTCGGAGTAATGTCTGGAATCGGAGTCATCGGTAATGCGGTGTCTTCGGTTCGGAGCGGTGTTGAGACCGTCTCAGAGGGAACCGGAGCACTCGCACTAGGTTTTGGCGTGGAGTCGGTAGTAGACGCGGGCCGAGGATGTCGGTCCCGGTCTTTTCGCTTTTTGGGAGTTTGCGATGTCGGAAGATCCGACGGCATGGTGTAAGCAAAATTATCGCCGAAAAAATCTTCAGCGAACTCCGCCCGGCACCTGAGAGTGCGCTTGTTGAAGCGAGCACAGGCTACACAGGCCGAGACGTCATGGTCTGGGCCCAGGCAAGAGAGACAGTAAGAGTGGAAATCCTTATGAGGTATTTGTTTATCACAAGAAAGACAATTGTTAACTTTTTCAGTAATTTCTGACATCGGCTGAGGCAAGAAAAGGTCCCCAACGGGGTACTTAGCTTTTTTGATGATTTCGGTATCGTAGAATACAGGAGCTGACCGACCGGCACTTGCGAACCGCTTCTGCTTCGGGCACCGCGCGGCAAGAAAGACTGAAGAAAATGGCGTCGGCTGATGCTTATATACTCCAGCCGCTCTGACGTTGGAGAGAAATGCGACATTAGCCAACATTGGACCCAGACTTTGGAATCCGGCCGACCGAGGGCTGCCTGAGGCAGGACAACCCACATGTTATGACTGCAGTTGCATTCTTGAAGGACATCAGGGGCATCTGAGTTTGAGACTTGAGCAAACTGTCTTGTCCATGAAAGGAGTGAAATAAGAAAAGTAAGGTGTGCTATGTTTATAACAAATGACAATAAAATAATGTTTGGGTGTTTTTCTTAAGGGATTTTCTGCATGGACATGTTCAGCTAAAAGTGTGGCTCAAATTGAAGGATCTGAGCATATGCAGTAGCAGGTGATTTCATTTTAGTTCATTAAAAAGAGAACAGTCAGTTTAATGTGATTTGTAAACTCTGATAAGAGATATATGTTTGAAAACTGATTTCTCCCTGCACTTTTTGAAAGATTTACTGCTGAAAGCACTAGTGATATGCAGTCTCCAAAAATAAATAAATCAAAATGCTGACTCAACATGGGGAGAGAAGAAGGTAGTATGCAGGCAGAATAAAGCTGATACTAGGAAAAGGACTTTAACAAAACAAGGCAAGTTGTGACATCAAGGGCTTGTGGCTGGCCAAGTCTGAAGATGACTGCAAACTTGCACCTGTCACTAACTCCCCATCTGACTTTCAGGTTCTTCAGGAGGGGCTAGCATGCCCCAGTAAGTGGTGCCTGAACCACAGTCCATAACTTAATGCTAAGAAATGCAGCACTGTGTCTTAAGGCAAAACTGGGCAACAATGTACCTAACATATACAACTCTTTGACAGTTTACTCAGCCTTTAGGGACTTGGGCACTTGCATTGACAATGAACCATCTTCTTCTTTCAAAACAGGTTTATTGTTTTAACATATAAGAGAAATATCATAACAATTGTATACAAGTAATTAAAAATAGGTATTATTATAATATTCAACAAAACAACTAAAGTATTTACAAAGACATCCACTACAATCAGATCAATTAATTAAACTAAAATACCATGCTATTGAAATTAAAATTTTTTTAACAAATTTTGTAAATTATCCCATACAATATAATAATATGTTTTTCTATTTGTTCTTGTCCTAATTGTGTTTATTTCCATATGGCACACTATATTCATAACATTTTTAAATTCATTGAACGAAGGAGGTGTATCTGAAATCCAATTTCTAGTTATTATTTTCCTAGCCACTGCTAGAATAGACTATAACAAGGGAAGCTTAACCTTTTTAACACTTTGAGGTACAGGTGTGTTGAATAATATAAGAGATTTAGAAATAATGAAATTATCTGTAAAAAGAGCCTGCAAAAATTCATTAATTGACTTCCAGTATTCTTTCAATTTTATACAGTCATAAAACATATGAGCCCAGTCAGCATTAATTTCTACATTACATCTCTTACATAAATTATCTTTATTATTTATTTTATTCATCATCAAAGGTGTATAAAAAGATCTATGTAAAATTTCCATGTATAAAGTCTCCAGACAATGGAAGACGTAGTTCTATAAGCAGATTCCAATATATATTGTTTATCTTGTTGATTTGGTGGGTCCCCATTAATAGAAGTGAAATAATTCCAGTATGAATCTACACTGTAAAAGTTTCTTGTCTGATAATTTTATGCATGTATGAAAGTTTACCTTTATCAGAAACTTTATGTTGTAAATTTAATATCAAGTAATCAATCAGTGTTGGAATAGATTCTTTAACTGTTATAGACATTAGATCTATTTTATTAATGAGATGTTGTCTAAAGGTCTGAACCTCTAACCAGCAAGTTTCTCTTAGATCAAATTCTTGTTTTAAGAAATCTAGATTTTTAACTTTATTATCAGATATCAACTGATACCAGTACTTTACATCATTATCTATAGCTAAATGAGTTCCTTCAGAAGTAGATGACAAAAGCATACCCTGAGTATACATTATAGGAATACAATAAAATTCCATTCCCTATACTTAGGGTGCATGAATATAAAGTTACGATAACTAATAATAATATTTAATGGGTAACAAACCATATGTTTAGGTGTAATAGGTGAAGTACAAAATTCCTTTAGTAACCATAACATGGAGTTATTTACAATCATATTTTTATGTGTTAAGGAGATTTTCATGAAGTGCATACTAATTAGCTCCCAATAATCTTTCCATTTTGTGACATATGACTGATCTATTAATAAAGTAATAACTTTTACAGTAGAAGAGATAGTATATAAATTAAAGTCTGGAAAAGAAATACCCCCTTGAGACCAGCTATTAGTATGTTTCTTTAATGCAATCCTAGGTCTATTAGGTGCCCATAGGAAATTTAATATTAGTGTATTCAGTTTCTTGATAATTATTTTTGTAGGTGGAAGTATTACTGATTGTATTAAGTATAAAATCTTGGGGAATATTATCATTTTAATAATTGTAAGTCTCTCCTCCATAGTAAAAAACATATTATTCCAGGTATTAAAAAGATTTTGTATATTAAGAAAACAGGTATTATAATTATTATATATAATAGATTTAATATCTTTAGATAGTATTATACCTAAATAAGTTATCTGACCTGAATTGGGTACATATTTAGTAAAATCACTAATGAGAATATTTTTTCGTGTATATATAGGTAGTATTTTAGTTTTTTCTTCATTGAATATTAAACCAGAAATACTTTTAAAATTCATCATGTTATCAAATAGACACTGCATAGAAGAATTAGATCCTGTTGATGTAATTAGAACATCATCTGCAAAAAGTTGAATTTTGGATGTTGTAATTTCATCTATTTCAAAACCCTCTATGTCAGTACTGTTTCTGATCAAATTAGCCCAAGGCTCCATTACTAAAGTGAATAATAGTGGAGAAAGTGGACATCCTTGTTTTGTACCTTTAAGAATGGGTATTTTTTGTGAAACATATGTTCCTACCTTAATATAAGCCAACGTTCCTTTGTATAAATGCTCAATTAGATTTACAAATGCATCTGAGAAGTTTGTGCACTTCATTAAGGTAGCAGATAGTCCCAACTTACTGAATCAAATGCTGAACTTATATCAAGACTAATAAGTGTTAAATCTTTCTTTTTCCTATTTGCAAAATCTATTAATGTTAAAGTTCTTCTTATATTATCAAACGTATTTCTATTTACAA